>NC_084582.2:23787500-23965000 GCF_033978685.3 Nerophis lumbriciformis
TATATGTACCTTTTATTGTGGGATACATGTACCTTTATAGTAGGATACATGTACCTTTATAGTAGGATACATGTACCTTTAAAGTAGGATACATGTACCTTTATATTAGGATACATGTACCTTTACATTAGGATACATGTACCTTTACATTAGGATGCATGTACCTTTATATTAGGATATATGTACCTTTATAGTAGGATACATGTACCTTTATAGTAGGATACCTGTACTTTTATATTAGGATGCATGTACCTTTATATAAGGATACCTGTACCTTTATATTAGGATACATGTACCTTTATATTAGGATACATGTACCTTTATATTAGGATACCTGTACTTTTATATTAGGATACATATACCTTTATATTAGGATACATGTACCTTTATACTAGGATACATGTACCTTTATATTAGGATACATGTACCTTTATAGTAGGATACATGTACCTTTATATTAGGATACATGTACCTTTATAGTAGGATACATGTACCTTTATATTAGGATATATGTACCTTTATATTAGGATATATGTACCTTTCTAGTGGGATACATGTACCTTTATATTAGGATACATGTACCTTTATAGTAGGATATATGTACCTTTGTAGTAGGATACATGTACCTTTATATTAGGATATATGTACCTTTTATTGTGGGATACATGTACCTTTATAGTAGGATACATGTACCTTTATAGTAGGATACATGTACCTTTAAAGTAGGATACATGTACCTTTATATTAGGATACATGTACTTTTATAGAAGGATACATTTACCTTTATATTCGGATACATGTACTTTTATATTAGGATACATGTACCTTTATACTAGCATACGTGTATTTTTATATTAGGATACATGTACCTTTATATTAGGATACATGTACCTTTATAGTAGGATACATGTACCTTTATATTAGGATTCAGTTTTTCAATTTACAGTAAAAAAAAAATAAAAATGATGGCAGTATGAGGCTAAATTTCTCAATTGGTACATCTTCGCTTTGGCCCCGGGAGTCAAAACGTTGGGCCCCCCTGCATTGTAATGTAACTAGTAGTTTTATGTCCCAGCAGGCACAAGACTTTGATACAACCTTGATTATACGTACATGTCCTTTAAAACTGACATTGATACAACATTGATTATACGTACATGTCCTTTAAAACTGACATTGATACAACCTTGATTATACGTACATGTCCTTTAAAACTGACATTGATACAACCTTGATTATACGTACATGTCCTTTAAAACTGACATTGATACAACCTTGATTATACGTACATGTCCTTTAAAACTGACTGTGACAGACTCCTCAAGCCGTCGTGCGGGTTCCAAGGACCGTCAACGAAGGACATACTGTAGCTGCGGGCACGTTTAGACTTCTTTATTTTTCAACAAAGGTCTTTTGCCGGGTTGCTTTTCAGCTGCTCCGTCTGCCGTTCGCTCTTCCGCTTGCTTTTCAGCTTCTTGCGTCGTCTTGTTCCCTGGGCTCTTCTCGCTTGCTCCTTCTCTTCTCTCCGCCTCTCTCCCCCACGTCCATGGCTGCCGCCCTTTTACACCGTGCGACAGGATTATTTAATTGTGTCCAGCTGGGCGATCCACGCACCAGATAATAATTGAGGTGTCGATCCGTGCGCGCCCAGTCCACGCCTCCTCGCCGCCATCTTGCAGCGGGCTCCGGTGTGCCCTGCCTCGCTGTCGGCTCGCCGGCCCCGCCTCTCCACACTGACATTGATACAGCCTTGATTATACGTACATGTCCTTTAAAACTGACATTGATACAACATTGATTATACATACATGTCCTTTAAAACTGACATTGATACAACCTTGATTATACGTACATGTCCTTTAAAACTGACAGTGATACAACCTTGATTATACGTACATGTCCTTTAAAACTGACATTGATACAACATTGATTATACGTACATGTCCTTTAAAACTGACATTGATACAACGTTGATTATACGTACGTGTCCTTTAAAACTGACAGTGATACAACCTTGATTATACGTACATGTCCTTTAAAACTGACATTGATACAACCTTGATTATATGTACATGTCCTTTAAAACTGACATTGATACAACGTTGATTATACGTACATGTCCTTTAAAACTGACATTGATACAACGTTGATTATACGTACATGTCCTTTAAAACTGACATTGCTACGACCTTGATTATACGTACTGTACGTGTCCTTTTAAACTGACATTGATACAACCTTGATTATACATACATGTCCTTTAAAACTGACATTGATACAACCTTGATTATATATACATGTCCTTTTAAACTGACATTGATACAGCCTTGATTATACGTACATGTCCTTTAAAACTGACATTGATACAACGTTGATTATACGTACATGTCCTTTAAAACTGACATTGATACAACGTTGATTATACGTACATGTCCTTTAAAACTGACATTGCTACGACCTTGATTATACGTACTGTACGTGTCCTTTTAAACTGACATTGATACAACCTTGATTATACGTACATGTCCTTTAAAACTGACATTGATACAACATTGATTATACATACATGTCCTTTAAAACTGACATTGATACAACCTTGATTATACGTACATGTCCTTTAAAACTGACAGTGATACAACCTTGATTATACGTACATGTCCTTTAAAACTGACATTGATACAACATTGATTATACGTACATGTCCTTTAAAACTGACATTGATACAACGTTGATTATACGTACGTGTCCTTTAAAACTGACAGTGATACAACCTTGATTATACGTACATGTCCTTTAAAACTGACATTGATACAACCTTGATTATATGTACATGTCCTTTAAAACTGACATTGATACAACGTTGATTATACGTACATGTCCTTTAAAACTGACATTGATACAACGTTGATTATACGTACATGTCCTTTAAAACTGACATTGCTACGACCTTGATTATACGTACTGTACGTGTCCTTTTAAACTGACATTGATACAACCTTGATTATACATACATGTCCTTTAAAACTGACATTGATACAACCTTGATTATATATACATGTCCTTTTAAACTGACATTGATACAGCCTTGATTATACGTACATGTCCTTTAAAACTGACATTGATACAACGTTGATTATACGTACATGTCCTTTAAAACTGACATTGATACAACGTTGATTATACGTACATGTCCTTTAAAACTGACATTGCTACGACCTTGATTATACGTACTGTACGTGTCCTTTTAAACTGACATTGATACAACCTTGATTATACGTACATGTCCTTTAAAACTGACATTGATACAACCTTGATTATATATACATGTCCTTTTAAACTGACATTGATACAGCCTTGATTATACGTACATGTTCTTTAAAACTGACAGTGATACAACCTTGATTATACGTACATGTCCTTTAAAACTGACATTGATACAACATTGATTATACGTACATGTCCTTTAAAACTGACATTGATACAACGTTGATTATACGTACGTGTCCTTTAAAACTGACAGTGATACAACCTTGATTATACGTACTGTACGTGTCCTTTAAAACTGACATTGATACAACCTTGATTATATGTACATGTCCTTTAAAACTGACATTGATACAACGTTGATTATACGTACATGTCCTTTAAAACTGACATTGATACAACGTTGATTATACGTACATGTCCTTTAAAACTGACATTGCTACGACCTTGATTATACGTACTGTACGTGTCCTTTTAAACTGACATTGATACAACCTTGATTATACGTACATGTCCTTTAAAACTGACATTGATACAACCTTGATTATATATACATGTCCTTTTAAACTGACATTGATACAGCCTTGATTATACGTACATGTCCTTTAAAACTGACATTGATACAACCTTGATTATACGTACATGTCCTTTAAAACTGACTTTGATACAACCTTGATTATACGTACATGTCCTTTAAAACTGACATTGATACAACGTTGATTATACGTACATGTCCTTTAAAACTGACAGTGATACAACCTTGATTATACGTACTGTACGTGTCCTTTAAAACTGACATTGATACAACCTTGATTATATGTACATGTCCTTTAAAACTGACATTGATACAACGTTGATTATACGTACATGTCCTTTAAAACTGACAATGATACAACGTTGATTATACGTACATGTCCTTTAAAACTGACATTGCTACGACTTTGATTATACGTACTGTACGTGTCCTTTTAAACTGACATTGATACAGCCTTGATTATACGTACATGTCCTTTAAAACTGACATTGATACAACCTTGATTATATATACATGTCCTTTTAAACTGACATTGATACAGCCTTGATTATACGTACATGTCCTTTAAAACTGACATTGATACAACCTTGATTATACGTACATGTCCTTTAAAACTGACTTTGATACAACCTTGATTATACGTACATGTCCTTTAAAACTGACATTGATACAACGTTGATTATACGTACATGTCCTTTAAAACTGACAGTGATACAACCTTGATTATACGTACTGTACGTGTCCTTTAAAACTGACATTGATACAACCTTGATTATATGTACATGTCCTTTAAAACTGACATTGATACAACGTTGATTATACGTACATGTCCTTTAAAACTGACATTGATACAACATTGATTATACGTACATGTCCTTTAAAACTGACATTGATACAACCTTGATTATACGTACATGTCCTTTAAAACTGACATTGATACAACCTTGATTATACGTACATGTCCTTTAAAACTGACATTGATACAACCTTGATTATACGTACATGTCCTTTAAAACTGACATTGCTACGACCTTGATTATACGTACTGTACGTGTCCTTTTAAACTGACATTGATACAACCTTGATTATACGTACATGTCCTTTAAAACTGACATTGATACAACCTTGATTATATATACATGTCCTTTTAAACTGACATTGATACAGCCTTGATTATACGTACATGTCCTTTAAAACTGACATTGATACAACCTTGATTATACGTACATGTCCTTTAAAACTGACTTTGATACAACCTTGATTATACGTACATGTCCTTTAAAACTGACATTGATACAACGTTGATTATACGTACATGTCCTTTAAAACTGACAGTGATACAACCTTGATTATACGTACTGTACGTGTCCTTTAAAACTGACATTGATACAACGTTGATTATACGTACATGTCCTTTAAAACTGACATTGCTACGACTTTGATTATACGTACTGTACGTGTCCTTTTAAACTGACATTGATACAACCTTGATTATACGTACATGTCCTTTAAAACTGACATTGATACAACCTTGATTATATATACATGTCCTTTTAAACTGACATTGATACAGCCTTGATTATACGTACATGTCCTTTAAAACTGACATTGATACAACCTTGATTATACGTACATGTCCTTTAAAACTGACATTGATACAATCTTGATTATACATACAGTACATGTCCTTTAAAACTGACATTGATACAATCTTGATTATACATACAGTACATGTCCTTCAAAACTGACATTGATACAACCTTGATTATACGTACATGTCCTTTAAAACTGACATTGATACAACATTGATTTTACGTACATGTCCTTTAAAGCTGACATTGATACAACGTTGGATATACGTACATGTCCTTTAAAACTGACATTGCTACGACCTTGATTATACGTACATGTCCTTTAAAACTGACATTGATACAACGTTGATTATACGTACATGTCCTTTAAAACTGACAGTGATACAACCTTGATTATACGTACTGTACGTGTCCTTTAAAACTGACATTGATACAACGTTGATTATACGTACATGTCCTTTAAAACTGACATTGCTACGACTTTGATTATACGTACTGTACGTGTCCTTTTAAACTGACATTGATACAACCTTGATTATACGTACATGTCCTTTAAAACTGACATTGATACAACCTTGATTATATATACATGTCCTTTTAAACTGACATTGATACAGCCTTGATTATACGTACATGTCCTTTAAAACTGACATTGATACAACCTTGATTATACGTACATGTCCTTTAAAACTGACATTGATACAATCTTGATTATACATACAGTACATGTCCTTCAAAACTGACATTGATACAACCTTGATTATACGTACATGTCCTTTAAAACTGACATTGATACAACATTGATTTTACGTACATGTCCTTTAAAGCTGACATTGATACAACGTTGTATATACGTACATGTCCTTTAAAACTGACATTGCTACGACCTTGATTATACGTACATGTCCTTTAAAACTGACATTGATACAACGTTGATTATACGTACATGTCCTTTAAAACTGACATATATATATATATATATATATATATATATATATATATATATATATATATATATATATATATATATATATATATATATAATATAAGATGGCGGCGCCCTGATGGCAGCGGCTTGCAGACGCTCTTGGAAGTGTAGAGCGATTTGGCAAAAATACCCGTCAATTCTGTCTATTTCATGGCTGGCTCACAGCGTGGACACTTCGTGATCAGATACGACCGACAGACGATTCTGGATGTGGATAGATCGGGCCGTTATAGGCTGAAAGATGCGGGTACTTTCGACCTCCTCGCTAGCATGGGGATTCTTCGCCGGCTACATCCAGCGGCCTCGAAAGCAGCGGAGTTAAGTGCCAGCGAGGACCGTCAACGGAAGACACGTAAGCGGTGTGAGCGGAAGCAGAAGCGGGGATGCCGAGCGGGGCTAACAACAAAGCGAAAGGCTAATCCTCAAAGAAGCGCTAGTCCGGGTGAGAAGTTTGTTAAAATAGAACTAGCCAGCGCCAGGCTGAATAATACCTGCACACTTAGAACAATACACAACTCAAAAAATGTTTTTTCTGTGTCAGAAGTAGACATGCACTCTACTGAGGTGGCAAGTTATGATGCGTTCGGTTTATCACAACATCAAGCAAACAATCGGAAAATTCCCGTCATATCAATTCCTAGATATGGTCGAAATTATTTAAAGTGCACTACACATAATAAACACAACATTATTAATATTGCTACTACGGATAATTTCAACAAAAACTCCTCAAAACAGCCCACTACCTATAATATGGGCTTCTTAAACATAAGATCATTATCTTCCAAAACGTTAACGGTGGCAGAGGGGTTAGTGCATCTGCCTCACAATACGAAGGTCCTGAGTAGTCTTGGGTTCAATCCCGGGCTCGGGATCTTTCTGTGTGTAGTTTGCATGTTCTCCCCGTGACTGCGTGGGTTCCCTCCGGGTACTCCGGCTTCCTCCCACCTCCAAAGACATGCACCTGGGGATAAGTTGATTGGCAACACTAAATTGGCCCTAGTGTGTGGATGTGAGTGTGAATGTTGTCTGTCTATCTGTGTTGGCCCTGCGATGAGGTGGCGACTTGTCCAGGGTGTACCCCGCCTTCCGCCCGATTGTAGCTGAGATAGGCTCCAGCGCCCCCCGCGACCCCAAAGGGAATAAGCGGTAGAAAATGGATGGATGGGTCATTAGAGACAATAATCTTGACGTTATTGGTCTCGCCGAGACCTGGCTCAAACCAGACGATTTCTTTGCCGAACCTAAATAATAAATATAACTCGTTTGAGATGCTTACTATGAGGTTTGTCACACCGCTGCCTCTCCACCTGGCTGTTATCTACCGCCCCCCAGGACCCAATTCGGACTTCATCAGTGAATTTTCAGAGTTCGTTGCTGATTTAGTGACGCACGCCAACAATATAATCATAATGGGGGACTTTAATATCCATATGAATACCCCATCAGACCCTCAGTGCATGGCGCTCCAGACTATAATTGATAGCTGTGGTCTTACACAAATAATAAATGAACCTACGCATCGCAACGGAAATACGATAGATCTAGTGCTGGTCAGGGGTGTCACCACCTCCAAAGTTACGATACTCCCGTATACTAAAGTAATGTCTGATCATTACCTTATAAAATTCAAAGTTCTGACTCATTGTCAACAAACTAATAATAATAATAACTGCTATAGCAGCCGCAACATTAATGCTGCCACAACGATGACTCTTGCTGGCCTACTGCCTTCGGTAATGGCACCATTCCCAAATTATGTCGGCTCTATTGATAACCTCACTAACAACTTTAACGACGCCCTGCGCGACACCATTGATAGTATAGCACCGCTAAAGCTTAAAAGAGCCCCTAAAAGGCGCACCCCATGGTTTACAGAAGAAACTAGAGCCCATAAATTATCATGTAGAAAGCTGGAACGCAAATGGCGCGCTACTAAACTTGAGGTTTTCCATCAAGCATGGAGTGATAGTTTAATAACTTATAAACACATGCTTACCCTAGCTAAAGCTAAATATTACTCAAATCTCATCCACCTCAACAAAAATGATCCGAAATTTTTGTTTAGTACAGTAGCATCGCTAACCCAACAAGGGACTCCTCCCAGTAGCTCCACCCACTCAGCAGATGATTTTATGAATTTCTTTAATAAGAAAATTGAACTCATTAGAAAGGAGATTAAAGACAATGCATCCCAACTACAACTGGGTTCTATTAACACAGATACGACTGTATCTACGAAGGATACCGCCCTCCAAAATAGTTTCTCTCTCTTTGATGAAATAACACTAGAGGAATTGTTAAGATGTGTCAATGGGACAAAACAAACAACATGTTTACTTGACCCATTTCCTGGGAAACTTATTAAGGAGCTTTTTGTATTATTAGGTCCATCAGTGCTAAATATTATAAACTTATCACTTTCCTCTGGCACTGTTCCACTAGCATTCAAAAAAGCGGTTATTCATCCTTTGCTCAAAAGACCTAACCTCGATCCTGACCTCATGGTAAACTACCGGCCGGTGTCCCACCTTCCGTTTATCTCGAAAATCCTCGAAAAAATTGTCGCACAGCAGCTAAATGAACACTTAATGTCTAACAATCTCTGTGAACCTTTTCAATCCGGTTTCAGGGCAAATCACTCTACGGAGACAGCCCTCGCAAAAATGACTAATGATCTACTGCTAACGATGGATTCTGATGCGTCATCTATGTTGCTGCTTCTTGATCTTAGCGCTGCTTTCGATACCGTCGATCATAATATTTTATTAGAGCGTATCAAAACACGTATTGGTATGTCAGACTTAGCCTTGTCGTGGTTTAACTCTTATCTTACTGACAGGATGCAGTGCGTCTCCCATAACAATGTGACCTCGGACTATGTTAAGGTAACGTGCGGAGTCCCCCAAGGTTCGGTTCTTGGCCCTGCACTCTTTAGTATTTACATGTTGCCGCTAGGCGACATCATACGCAAATACGGTGTTAGCTTTCATTGCTATGCTGATGACACCCAACTCTACATGCCCCTAAAGCTGACCAACACGCCGGATTGTAGTCAGCTGGAGGCGTGTCTTAATGAAATTAAACAATGGATGTCCGAACACTAAGAAAACGGAAATGCTGATTATCGGTCCTGCTAAACACCGACATTTATTTGATAATACCACCTTAACATTTGACAACCAAACAATTACACAAAGCGACTCAGTAAAGAATCTGGGTATTATCTTCGACCCAACTCTCTCCTTTGAGTCACACATTAAGAGTGTTACTAAAACGGCCTTCTTTCATCTCCGCAATATCGCTAAAATTCGTTCTATTTTATCCACTAGCTACGCTGAGATCATTATTCATGCGTTCGTTACGTCTCGTCTCGATTACTGTAACGTATTATTTTCGGGTCTCCCTATGTCTAGCATTAAAAGATTACAGTTGGTACAAAATGCGGCTGCTAGACTTTTGACAAGAACAAGAAATTTTGATCATATTACGCCTATACTGGCTCACCTGCACTGGCTTCCTGTGCACTTAAGATGTGACTTTAAGGTTTTACTACTTACGTATAAAATACTACACGGTCTAGCTCCAGCCTATCTTGCCGATTGTATTGTACCATATGTCCCGGCAAGAAATCTGCGTTCAAAGAACTCCGGCTTATTAGTGATTCCCAGAGCCCAAAAAAAGTCTGCGGGCTGTAGAGCGTTTTCTATTCGGGCTCCAGCACTATGGAATGCCCTCCCGGTAACAGTTAAAGATGCTACCTCAGTAGAAACATTTAAGTCCCATCTCAAAACTCATTTGTATACTCTAGCCTTTGAATAGCCCCCCTTTTTTAGACCAGTTGATCTGCCGTTTCTTTTCTTTTCTCCTCTGCTCCCCCCTATCCCTTGTGGAAGGGGATACACACAGATCCGGTGGCCATGGATGGGGTGCTGGCTGTCCGGGGTCGGGACCCGGGGTGGACCGCTCGCCTGTATATCGGTTGGGAACATCTCTGCGCTGCTGACCCGTCTCCGCTCGGGATGGTTTCCTGCTGACCCCACTGTGGACTGGACTCTTACTGTTATGCTGGATTCACTATGGACTGGACTCTCACAATATTATGTTAGACCCACTCGACATCCATTGCATTCGGTCTCCCTAGAGGGGGGGGGTTACCCACATATGCGGTCCTCTCCAAGGTTTCTCATAGTCATTCACATCGACGTCCCACTGGGGTGAGTTTTTCCTTGCCCTTATGTGGGCTATACCGAGGATGTCGTTGTGGCTTGTGCAGCCCTTTGAGACACTTGTGATTTAGGGCTATATAAATAAACATTGATTGATTGATTGACATTGCTACAAGCTTGATTATACGTACATGTCCTTTAAAACTGACATTGCTACAACCTTGATTATACGTACGTGTCCTTTAAAACTGACATTAATACAACCTTGTTTATACGTACATGTTCTTTAAAACTGACAGTGATACAACCTTGATTATATGTACATGTCCTTTAAAACTTACTTGGAAACAACCTTGCAAAATAAATGTAAACTGAGACAATGTTGATGTCTAACATTGGATCCACCGTGTTGGTTGGGAAATGACCAAATTTCAATGTCAAATCAACATCACAACCTGACATTGATTAAAGGTTGACAAAAAGCATGTTGTTTCAACATTGTCTTTGTGTTGTGAAATATTGGTTGGGAAATGACCAAAATTCAATTACAGAAACCAACATTGATGAAAGGTTGTCAAAAAGCATGTTGTTTCAATGTTATGTTTGAGTTGCTCAACGTCAGGACCTACTTCAACAAGTTGTCAGCGTTGTTTCAATGTCTTGTGCCTGCTGGGTTACCTTGGAGAGTGGACCTCCACTGTGTCTCCTTCCAGCTGCTTCTCCATCAAACACACCATCAGCAGTTTCTCTATATTTCCATGGACAAATGTAGATATTATTTGGGTAGCGTTAGACTCAATCTGGTGCAGACGAGCAGTGATAATTACTTTGCCAAGTGGACCACACTGATGATTCCTTTCTTTAATTCAAAGAATATCACCCACTTCTTCTCAGCACTGTCCTTCACCCTCATCTTCTTCTTCCTTGCCATGGGTGGAAAAACAAAGTTAGCTCTATTGCCATATAGGGAGTAAGACCAGATGTGTGTCAGTGTGCTACACCAACTAACTCCAACTTTCAACATGACAATCAGCCCACACACAACTCGTATCACTCTTAAGTTGTTTATTATTGATGACTCAACATCAAACAGATCAAATACACAAACAGAGACCCATCTCAATCCGACAATCAATTATTTGTAAACAACATCAAAAATTACAGAACAAAATGGAAACTAGAAGAAAAAGTATTTTCATCTGCAACCAACACACACACTGACACTGACAATCAGGAGTCCACTGACAGTCAGGAGTCCACTGACAATCAGGAGTCAACTGACAATCAGGAGTCAACTGTAATCAGGAGTCCACTGACAGTCAGGAGTCCACTGACAATCAGGAGTCCGCTGACAATCAGGAGTCAACTGCCAATCAGGAGTCCACTGACAATCAGGAATCTGCTGACAGTCAGGAGTCCAATGACAGTCAGGAGTCCACTGACAGTCAGGAGTCCACTGACAATCAGGAGTCCACTGACAATCAGGAGTCCACTGACAGTCAGGACTCCACTGACAATCAGGAGTCCACTGACAATCAGGAGTCAACTGACAGTCAGGAGTCCACTGACAATCAGGAGTCCACTGACAGTCAGGAGTCCACTGACAGTCAGGAGTCCACTGACAGTCAGGATTCAACTGACAGTCAGGAGTCCACTGACAGTCAGGAGTCCACTGACAGTCAGGAGTCCACTGACAATCAGGAGTCCACTGACAATCAGGAGTTCACTGACAGTCAGGAGTCAACTGGCAATCAGGAGTCCACTGACAATCAGGAGTCCACTGACAGTCAGGAGTCCACTGACAGTCAGGAGTCCACTGACAATCAGGATTCAACTGACAGTCAGGAGTCCACTGACAATCAGGAGTCAACTGAAAATCTGGAGTCCACTGACAATCTGGAGTCCACTGACAATCAGGAGTCAACTGACAGTCAGGAGTCAACTGACAATCAGGAGTCCACTGACAGTCAGGAGTCCACTGACAGTCAGGAGTCCACTGACAATCAGGATTCAACTGACAGCCAGGAGTCCACTGACAATCAGGAGTTCACTGACAATCAAGAGTCCACTGACAGTCAGGAGTCCACTGACAGTCAGGAGTCAACTGGCAATCAGGAGTCCACTGACAATCAGGAGTCCACTGACAGTCAGGAGTCCACTGACAGTCAGGAGTCCACTGACAATCAGGATTCAACTGACAGTCAGGAGTCCACTGACAATCAGGAGTCAACTGAAAATCTGGAGTCCACTGACAATCTGGAGTCCACTGACAATCAGGAGTCAACTGACAGTCAGGAGTCAACTGACAATCAGGAGTCCACTGACAGTCAGGAGTCCACTGACAGTCAGGAGTCCACTGACAATCAGGATTCAACTGACAGCCAGGAGTCCACTGACAATCAGGAGTTCACTGACAATCAAGAGTCCACTGACAGTCAGGAGTCCACTGACAGTCAGGAGTCCACTGACAATCAGGAGTCCACTGACAGTCAGGAGTCCACTGAAAATCAGGAGTCAACTGACAATCAGGAGTCCACTGACAATCAGGAGTCCGCTGACAGTCAGGAGTCCACTGACAGTCAGGAGTCCACTGACAATCAGGAGTCCACTGACAATCAGGAGTCCACTGACAATCAGGAGTCCACTGACAGTCAGGAGTCCATTGCCAGTCAGGAGTCCACTGACAATCAGGAGTCCACTGACAGTCAGGAGTCCACTGATAATCAGGAGTCCACTGACAGTCAGGAGTCCACTGACAATCAGGAGTCCACTGACAATCAGGAGTCCACTGACAGTCAGGAGTCTACTGACAGTCAGGAGTCCACTGATAATCAGGAGTCCACTGACAGTCAGGATTCAACTGACAGTCAGGAGTCTACTGACAATCAAGAGTCCACTGACAATCAAGAGTCAACTGACAATCAGGAATGCCGAAAACAATCAATAATATTTATCACAGTGAGCTAGCGCTGCTTTAAACCCCTGCGCAAGAAATGTCACAATTCATGTTTGGAATTCACGTTTCCCTCGATGAACAGCAACTCTCTTCAGTGTCATCAGCACTCGTGCAGCCATGGCACTATTAAAGACATCATCTCCTATACTTACTGTATGCACTGTGATGTGCGGTCACAAACCAACCTCCCAGAGACAGTTCTGTTAGGGTTCAAACGCAGCAGCGTTGCTTTATTCAGTCACTTTTTTGGAATGCAGGTTACCTTAAATTCCTCCTGGTTGGGGCTTTCTATTTGAGGGGGGCGTGGTCGGTCACCAGAGTGAAGCGTCTTCCCCATAGGTAATACCTGAGATGGTGGATGGCCCACTTCACATCAAGACACTCTTTCTCCAAGGTAGAGTAATTTTTCTCGTGCTTCAGCTATTTTCGGCTAATGAAGGTTATGGGGTGTTCATCGGCGCCAACCAATTGGGCTAGGACTGCCCCGATCCCAGTGCCAGAGGCATCTGTGTGGAGGACGAATGGCTTCGTGAAGTCAGGTGCAACAAGGATGGGTTCCTCACACAGAGCCTGCTTTAACTTCTCGAAGGCCCCTTCCGTTTCGGTGGTCCAAGATACTCGGTGGGTTGACCGTTGGCGAGTGAGGTCGTTGAGGGGGGCCGCTATTGTGGCAAAGTCTTTGATAAACTTCTGGTAGTAGCCGATCAGACCTAAGAAGGACTGCACCTGTTTTTTAGTGATGGGGCGTTCACTGACAATCAAGAGTCCACTGACAGTCAGGAGTCCACTGACAGTCAGGAGTCCACTGAAAATCAGGAGTCAACTGACAATCAGGAGTCCACTGACAATCAGGAGTCCGCTGACAGTCAGGAGTCCACTGACAGTCAGGAGTCCACTGACAATCAGGAGTCCACTGACAATCAGGAGTCCACTGACAGTCAGGAGTCCACTGACAATCAGGAGTCCACTGACAGTCAGGGGTCCACTGATAATCAGGAGTCCACTGACAGTCAGGAGTCCACTGACAATCAGGAGTCCACTGACAATCAGGAGTCCACTGACAGTCAGGAGTCTACTGACAGTCAGGAGTCCACTGATAATCAGGAGTCCACTGACAGTCAGGAGTCCACTGACAATCAGGATTCAACTGACAGTCAGGAGTCTACTGACAATCAGGAGTCCACTGACAATCAAGAGTCAACTGACAATCAGGAATGCCGAAAACAATCAATAATATTTATCACAGTGAGCTAGCGCTGCTTTAAACCCCTGCGCAAGAAATGTCACAATTCATGTTTGGAATTCACGTTTCCCTCGATGAACAGCAACTCTCTTCAGTGTCATCAGCACTCGTGCAGCCATGGCACTATTAAAGACATCATCTCCTATACTTACTGTATGCACTGTGATGTGCGGTCACAAACCAACCTCCCAGAGACAGTTCTGTTAGGGTTCAAACGCAGCAGCGTTGCTTTATTCAGTCACTTTTTTGGAATGCAGGTTAACTTAAATTCCTCCTGGTTGGGGCTTTCTATTTGAGGGGGGCGTGGTCGGTCACCAGAGTGAAGCGTCTTCCCCATAGGTAATACCTGAGATGGTGGATGGCCCACTTCACATCAAGACACTCTTTCTCCAAGGTAGAGTAATTTTTCTCGTGCTTCAGCTATTTTCGGCTAATGAAGGTTATGGGGTGTTCATCGGCGCCAACCAATTGGGCTAGGACTGCCCCGATCCCAGTGCCAGAGGCATCTGTGTGGAGGACGAATGGCTTCGTGAAGTCAGGTGCAACAAGGATGGGTTCCTCACACAGAGCCTGCTTTAACTTCTCGAAGGCCCCTTCCGTTTCGGTGGTCCAAGATACTCGGTGGGTTGACCGTTGGCGAGTGAGGTCGTTGAGGGGGGCCGCTATTGTGGCAAAGTCTTTGATAAACTTCTGGTAGTAGCCGATCAGACCTAAGAAGGACTGCACCTGTTTTTTAGTGATGGGGCGGGGCCAGTTCCGTATCTTCTCCACCTTCTGGGCTTGGGGTCGCACACACCCACGGCCTATCGTATACCCGAGGTAGTCGGTTTCGGTCCATCCTACCCGGCACTTCTTGCCGTTCGCTGTTAGACCAGCCTGAAGAAGGGCCTTGAGGACAGCCTCCAGGTGTTCCAGATGGTGGGCCCAGGTGGCGCTGTGGACCACGATGTCATCAAGATATGCGGCGGCATAGGCTTGGTGAGGACGGAGGATTCGGTCCATCATGCGCTGGAAGGTCGCAGGGGCCCCGTGGATGCCGAAGGGGAGGACAGTGTACTGGAATAAGCCGTCTGGAGTTGAGAAGGCCGTCTTGGGTTTGGCTCTCTGGGTCAGGGGTACCTGCCAATAACCTTTTGTCAAGTCCATGGTGCTGACGAAGCGGGCAGGTCCAAGGCGGTCAATCAGCTCATCGGCTCTAGGCATGGGATATGCATCGAAGGTGGATATGTCGTTTAGTTTTCGGAAGTCGTTGCAAAACCTCAAGGAGCCATCTGGTTTAGGGACGATCACGATTGGACTGGACCAAGGGCTGTAGGACTCTTCAATGACGCCTTGGTCAAGCATCTTCTTTACCTCTTCTTTTATTGCTTCCCTCCGCGCTTCTGGGACCCTGTATGGTCGTTGCCTGACCACCTTCCCAGGCGGGGTCTCTATGTCATGTTCTATGACATGGGTGCGCCCGGGCATCTCTGCAAAAATGTCCCGGTAGCGGTCCAAGAGCTCTTGGACATCTTGGATTTGTGTTGGGCCAAGGTCCACGCCTACATTGACGGCAGGTTTCTGGGAAGAGAGGTCCGTTAGAAGGGCAGGGCTAGGCAAAGGTGCAGCAGTGTGCCATCTTTTCAATACATTTACATGGTACAGCTGCAAACCTTTCCTCCGGCCGGGTTGCTGTACACGGTAGTTGACGGCCCCCACTCGCTCAGCGATCTCGTACGGGCCGTGCCACTTAGCCAAGAATTTGCACTCTGCCGTCGGGACCAATACTAAGACAAGGTCACCCACCTTAAACTCACGGAGACGGGCGCCCTTGTTGTATGTTCGTGCCTGGGCGGATTGAGCCTTCTCCATATGGTCCCGGACCAGTGGCCATACCCTTCTGGCTCTCGCCTGTAGGTGTTCCACGTGGTCTATAACGTTCCGGTGGGGGGAGGGCTGACTTTCCCAGGCGTGCTTGGCGAGGTCTAGCAGACCCCGTGGAATCCCGCCCGTAGAGCAGCTCAAAGGGAGAAAAACCTGTAGAGGCTTGTGGCACTTCACGAATAGCAAACAGTACATAAGGAATTAACCGGTCCCAGTCTTTCCCGTCAACTTCAACCAGTTTCCTTAACATTGTCTTCAAGGTTGAATTAAAGCGTTCCACTAGTCCGTTAGTTTGTGGGTGATAGACTGAGGTTCTGATCTGTTTTATCTTAAGCCATTTATACAATGTGGTCATTACACGGGCCATAAAACAGGTACCCTGGTCTGTCAAAACCTCGTCTGCTATTCCAACCCGGCTAAAAAGCATGAGTAGTTCATGGGCAACATTCTTGGCGGTAGCAACATGCAAGGGAATGGCCTCGGGGTATCGGGTTGCGTAATCGACGATGACAAGGATATAGCGGTGTCCACGAGACGATTTTGGCAACGGCCCTACAATGTCCATAGCTATTCGTGAAAATGGCGTCTCAATAATAGGGAGGGGTATGAGGGGTTCCGGAGAAAGGGCCGTGGTGCCGCTTTTTGGCATTCTGGACAGGTGCGACAAAAGTCTTCGACGGCTCGCTTCACCCCGGGCCAATAAAAACGGGCGACCACTCGGTCATAGGTTTTCTGGGCTCCCAGATGAGCCCCTAATTGGTGGGAGTGAGCGAGGTACAACACCCGGGTGACGTAACTTTTTGGCACTAATAGTTGTTCGACAACTTCCCCACCCTTAGCTTTTGCACTTCGGAACAACAGACCCGCTTTTACCAAAAAATGAGGATAAGACATCACACTTACCCCAGAGACCAGTTGACCGTCTATGGTGGTGATGCTTTGGCGGGCCATTTCCAGGTTGGGGTCAGCCCATTGGGCTGTGGCGTACTCGCCTTGAGGAGGATTCCCCTCGACCGGCATGAGCGGGAACTCAGAGAAGGGGTCTTCACAGGCTGGAGGGGTCTCTCCCCCACTGGTGTCTCTTTCAGATGCTCCACTTCCTGGTGAGGTTCCTCTAGGTGCTCGGAAGGTGGGGAATGCGGTCCGCGGGGTCGAGGCTGCGGGGCGCCGGTCTCTTTGTCTTGTTTGTCGGGGAGGATGTGGGCGGCGGCGGCCTGGGTTCCAATACCGCTGGAAGAGGACACAATCCGTGCCTATCAGCAGAGGGACAGGTAGGTTGGGGACCACCCCAGCAGCCACAACGGCGTCTCCACGGGGGGTCTGGACCCGGATATGGCTGACCGGGTAATGGCGGACATCACCATGGACGCAGGTGACCGGGATGGTGTCTGCGCCGACAGGACCAGCGTAGTCAGCCCTCACCAAGGTGACGACGCTGCCAGAATCAATCAGGGCATGGCCGTCTGTACCTCCCACCCGCACCGGCAGGGTGGCATGGGGTCGGCTGGTGTCCCCGGTGTGCAAGCAAGGTCGGTGGGCACCCGAGCTGGCGGCAGAGGGCATTGAGACGTCTCGGTCCCGTTCCGGACAGGCCCAGGAGGTGTGGCCTTCTCGCCCGCAGACATAGCACCTTCTGGGGGGTCGGGCCAACCTTTCCGGTGGGTTACTATCCCTTGGGGCATTACGTGGAGGAGATCACCGGCGTTCACGGCCCATCCTTTCAGCAGGGGTGGGGCGGCTTGGCTCAGCTCTGGTGGTTCGGAGCATCTCGTTGCTCACTTGGTAGTTCTCCAACAGAGCTACCAGAGAATCCAGGGAGGTGGGGCTCACCTGCGCAGCATACTTTCTGGCATCGGGCGGCAAAGCTCGAATACACTGATCAATCACCAATCTTTGGATCCAGGGTGTCTCCCCGCCACTCGTCAGCCAGCCCTGGGTAAGACGTAGTAGTTCTGCAAGCTGGGCCCTGGGCGGATGGCTGGCACAGTAGGCCCAGGCGTGGTATCGCTGAGCTCTAGCTGGTAGACTGTACCCATGACTTGCTAATATGGCGGCCTTGAGCTTGGGGTAGTCTCGTGCGTCCTCTGCTCGCAGGTCACGGCAGGCGTGCTGGGCCTCTCCAATGAGGAACGGGGCAATTATTCCTGCGTACTCACCGGGTGGCCATCGCTCCCTTGTAGCAGTGCGCTCGAAGAGCTCCAAATAGGCTTCAACGTCGTCATCGGGGCCTTGTTTGGTGAGGACTCCCCCCGGGGCTCGAACCACTGCTTCGTCTTTGTCGACCTTCTTGAGCAGTTCCTTCATCGCATTCTGCAACTCCGCCTGGCTTTGCAGGAGCGCCCTTACTGCTTGCTCCATACTGTGGTTGGGGAGGGTCTTCTATGTCCGCATTCTCCACCAATTTGTGATGTGCGGTCATAAACCAACCTCCCAGAGACAGTTCTGTTAGGGTTCAAACGCAGCAGCGTTGCTTTATTCACTCACTTTTTTGGAATGCAGGTTAACTTAAATTCCTCCTGGTTGGGGCTTTCATTTAAACAAACAAATTATCGCATTCCTCATGCCTTGATCAGGTCTCCTAAATTGCCTGGAACATATAGCAGAGAAATCTCTGATCAGTGCAAAGTTCAATAAAACACAGCATTCAATGAATCAAACATCTTACACATTTAGCAGACTAATTTACAAACTACATTTCAGTGGAGCAACACACTTACCGCCCGATGGAAGCAGACCTTTCCCAGCAGGGAGCCAGCCACACAATGAGTCAAACACTGCGGTGCTATTTAAATCAAACACAGTGATTGCCAACCTGACACAGCTGCCTTGGGGCAGGTGGCCACACATCAGCCTGATTGAGGATAAAATTAGGGATGTACTTGCCTTCAATGACCACACCTAGAGGGTGGCGTAGTTTGACCGCCTGGTGCATGCTTTCATTGGGATGGCTGGCCCTCCGCCTAGTCTCACCTGTTCGGAGGTATTGTGATGCTCCACAGCACATTAAATCAATAGAAATAATGTACTGATCAATTGACCGATGAGAGAAAAAAGAGTACAATAGAAAATGTATACATTTTCTTTATGTAAATAAATACATAATTTTACGTAACAATGTTTTTTTATATGATATATATGATTTAACTTTATTCTATAAATATACAGTTTTGTATACTATTATATTATAGGTAAGTCTTATTGATGCACTGGATTAAAATGGGTCTGCTGCAATGTAATTGACATGCAGCATTAATTTTCCTTGGACTAAATATTATTATTATTATTATTAATATTATTATTATTATTATTATTCAAACTTCTTCTTCTTTTTCTCCTTCTTCTATCTTATTCTGCCACGCTTAATACAAGACAAAGTGTATGTATGTATGTATATTAGGGGTGTGGGGAAAAATCGATTCGAATTCAAATCGCGATCCTCGTGTTGTGCGATTCAGAATCGATTCTCATTTTTTTTAAATCAATTTTTTTTTTTAAATTTTTTTTTTTTAATTTTATTTTATTTGTTTTTAATTAATCAATCCAACAAAACAATACACAGCAATACTATAACAATGCAATCCAATTCCAAAACCAAACCCGACCCACTGCAATAAACAGAGCAATTGAGAGGAGACAGAAACATGACACAGAACAAACCAAAAGTAGTGAAACAAAAATGATTATCAACAACAGTATCAATATTAGTTACAATTTCAACATAGTAGTGATTAAAAATCCCTCATTGACATTATCATTAGACATTTATAAAAAAAATTAAAAAAGAACAATAGTGTCACAGTGGCTTACACTTGCATCGCATATCATAAGCTTGACAACATACTGTGTCCAATATTTTCACAAAGATAAAATAAGTCATATTTTTGGTTCATTTAATAGTTAAAACAAATTTACATTATTGCAATCAGTTGATAAAACATAGTCCTTTACAATTATAAAAGCTTTTTACAAAAATCTACTACTCTGTTTGCATGTCAGCAGACTGGGGTAGATCCTGCTGAAATCCTATGTATTGAATGAATAGAGAATTGTTTTGAGTCTGGAAAAAATTGTTTTTGAATCAAGAATAGTGTTGAATTGAAAAATAAATCGATTTTGAATCGAATCGTGACCCTAAGAATTTATATTGAATCGAATCGCGGGACACCCAAAGATTCACAGCCCTAATGTATACATATATACACGACCTGTAGGAGGCCACGGGGAAGACCCAGGACACGTTGGGAAGACTATGTCTCCCGGCTGGCCTGGGAACGCCTCGGCATCCCCCGGGAATAGCTGGACGAAGTGGCTGGGGAGAGGGAAGTCTGGGCTTCCCTGCTTAGGCTGCTGCCCCCGCGACCCGACCTCCGATAAGCGAAAGAAGATGGATGGATGGATGGATATATATATATATCAATATATATCAATATATATAAATATATATATATATATATATATATATATATATATATATATATATATATATATATGTATTAGGGTTGTACCGGTATTAGTATAGTACCTACTAGCATTCCCTATTAGCATACTAATGAATCATTTTCGGTACTATACCGCCTCTGAAACGTACTGATCCCGCACCCCCACCCCGCCCGCGTCGTCGTCACGTAGTGACGTTGCTGGTTTACGAGCAGAGGAGCATGTTCGGCGGCACACACACACAGAGTACTTACAAGCAGACACAGTGTGTAGACAGAAAAGGGAGAATGGACACATTTTGGCTTAAAAACTAAAGATAAAGGTGAAGTTATAACACTAAAACGCCCTCAGGAAGAGATGCTTTAAGACATGGCTAGCTAGCTCGCGGCTAACGTCCAGCCGCCGTCGGCAGTGTTTTAGCTACTTCTAAATTACTAATCCTTGTCTCCATGGCGACAAATAAAGTATGTTTCTTATAAGTACCATTATCACTGCAGGACGAGGAATAGCTAAACATGCTTCACTACACACCGTAGCTCACCGGAATCAAAATGAAAACAAACGCCATTGGTGGATCCACACCTGACATCCACTGTAATGATATCATGTACAGGCACGTGTCTAGTCGATACTACTATGATTGTGTCGATATTTTTTGGCATCACATCTTCTTTGGTTTTTTTAAAATGTATATTATGTTTATAAACTCAGGAAATATGTCCATGGACACATGAGGACTTGGAATATGACCAATGTATGATCCTGTAACTACTTGGTATCGGATTGATACCCAAATTTGTGGTATCATCCAAAACTAATGTAAAGTATCAAACAACAGAAGAATTAGTGTTTATTACATTTTAACAGAAGTGTAGATAGGACATGTTAAAAGAGAAAGTAAGCCGATATTAACAGTAAATGTTAATATCATTCAAGTAGATGGGCTGGAGCCTTTCTCAGCTACAATCGGGCGGAAGACCGGGTACACCCTGGACAAGTCGCCACCTCATCGCAAGGCCAACACATATAGAGCCAATAATGCAATTTTTTTGTGGTCCTCTTAATTTAGAAAAGTATCGAAATAATGTCCCCATACCAATATTTTGGTATGGGGACATTATTTCGACAACACTAATATGTATATAGATGACAATCATTGGTACTTTAACTTTAACTTAATATTAGAGATAAATGCGTTAAAATGTAATATCGGAAATTATTGGTATCGGTTTTTTATTATCGGTATCGTTTTTTTGGGTTTATTTTTTTATTTTTATTTAATCAACATAAAAAACACAAAATACACTTACAATTAGTGCACCAACCCCAAAAAAACTCCCTCCCCCATTCACACTCATTCACACAAAAGGGTTGTTTCTTTTTGTTATTAATATTCTGGTTCCTACATTATATATCAATATATATCAATACAGTCTGCAAGGGATACAGTCCGTAAGCACACATGATTGTGCGTGCTGCTGGTCCACTAATAGTACTAACCTTTAACAGTTAATTTTACTAATTTTCATTCATTACTAGTTTCTATGTAACTGTTTTTATATTGTTTTACTTTCTTTTTTATTCAAGAAAATGTTTTTAATTTATTTATCTTTTTTTATTTTATTAATTTTTTTGAAAAGTACCTTATCTTCACCATACCTGGTTGTCCAAATTAGGCATAATAATGTGTTAATTACACGACTGTATATATCGGTTGATATTGGTATCGGTAATTAAAGAGTTGGACAATATCGGAATATCGGATATCGGCAAAAAGCCATTATCGGACATCCCTACTTAATACATATACTTTCGGCAATATAGTGTATATATCATATCCTTGAGGTTGCTATCTTTCAAAGATCCACTGAGTAGCGGTATAAGAAATCTTTATAACTCAAAAGCGTAGAAGAAGAAACGGGCACAACGACGACGACCAATCAAAAATCAGTTCAGTTTAAAATGTTGGGGCGGCTTTGAAATTTGAAACAGGTGGCGAGTAAACGACTCTGACTACGTAAAGACAAGAAAGCAAGAAAAAAGAAGACAGGACGACGGCTCTCCCGTCAACACGTCACTTTAAACCCATGGAAGCAGGATCTGTTTTGAACAGCGACAACAAAGCTTTAGCATCAGTTTACTAGCGCGCCGTAGAAGACGAAAGACAAAATGGAGTCCAGGTTGTCTCGGCTGCTTGTTGGACTTTCTGTACAAATTAGTCGCAGTGACGGTAAGATGCAATGTTCTACCTTAAGACGCTATCACATTTGTCACTGTTTGAATTGTTGACGTAGGCCGCGTGCATCTTGCTACTGTCAAGTCTGTGGACAACGCCAAGTCTACTGTGATGGTGGAGTGGAAGGAGTTCGATACTTGTCGAGGAAAAGAGGTCTTTTCATGAAATCCAAAGAATCAAGTTGTGTGTAACCACCAGAAAATGACCGTCTTTGTTTTTTTTTTTAATTTGATCCAGATTGATGTGAGTGAGTTATATGCACTTAATCCAGAGCTGCTTGTCCACATACAAGATTTCTTCAACAAAGCTGCTGAGCCAAACTCTTCTCCTCCTGAGAAAGTGAGTGTTGACTTTGCAAACTGCTGACATGTATTCATTTAGCATCTGTTGTTTTTGCAGAAGTGCGAGAGTCGACTGCGCCCATCGAAGATTCCTGGCCCACCGACCTGTACGTAAATGAAAGCTTGTCTTAAATGTATGTCATGATCCCTAATGGTTCGCTTCCATCCAAAAGCCTCAACTCCAGCAGCGACTAAGGCTGGCGTGTCAGGTTGGCATGGCGTTCATTCTCCCGCCCTGCTGTACCATCACTCATTCCCTTTTCTAAGGCCCCGTTTACACTAAGCCGGCTAAGGTTATCCAGGGTAAATCCCACCTAACCTAATCCTTGTCCACACACGCAATGGTCGTTTAAGGCCCCCTCCGTCCGTGGGCGCAACGCGACCTAATACACATACGCGGAAAATGCGATTTTCTTATTTAAACGGGGATAGCAGGTCCATTATATGTGTCATACTTGATCATTTCGCGATATTGCCATATTTTTGCTGAAAGGATTTAGTAGAGAACATCGACGATAAAGTTCGCAGCTTTTGGTCGCTGATAAAAAAGCCTTGCCTGTACCGGAAGTAGCAGACGATACGCGCGTGACGTCACAGGTTGTGGAGCTCCTCACATCCGCACATTGTTTACAATCATGGCCACCAGCAGCGAGAGCGATTCGGACCGAAAAAGTGACGATTTCCCCATTAATTTGAGCGAGGATGAAAGATTTGTGGATGAGGAAAGTGAGAGTGAAGGACTAGAGGGCAGTGGGAGCTATTCAGATAGGGAAGATGCTGTGAGAGGCGGGTGGGACCTGATATTCAGCTGGGAATGACTAAAACAGTAAATAAACACAAGACATATATATATACTCTATTAGCCACAACACAACCAGGCTTATATTTAATATGCCACAAATGAATCCCGCATAACAAACACCTCCCCCCTCCCGTTCATATAACCCGCCAATACAACTCAAACACCTGCACAACACACTCAATCCCACAGCCCAAAGTACTGTTCACCTCCCCAAAGTTCATACAGCACATATATTTCCCCAAAGTTACGTACGTGACATGCACATAGCGGCACGCACGTACGGGCAAGCGATCAAATGTTTGGAAGCCGCAGCTGCATGCGTGCTCACAGTACCGCATCTGCGTATCCAACTCAAAGTCCTCCTGGTAAGAGTGTCTGTTGTCCCAGTTCTCCACAGTCCAATGGTAAAGCTTGACTGTCATCTTCCGGAAATGTAAACAATGAAACACCGGCTGTGTTATCTGGCACAACAGTCAGGAGGTGCATTCTACGGCGGGGGTGCGTTATCCGGCACAACACCTGCCGCAATACACCGCTTCCCATCTACAGCTTTCTTCTTTGCTGTCTCCATTGTTCATTGAACAAATTGCAAAAGATTCACCAACACAGATGTCCAGAATACTGTGGAATTTTGCGATGAAAACAGACGACTTAATAGCTGGCCACCATGCTGTCCCAAAATGTCCTCTACAATCCGTGACGTCATGCGCTGGCGTCATCATACCGAGACGTTTTCAGCAGGATTTTTCGCGCGAAATTTAAAATTGCACTTTAGTAAACTAACCCGGCCGTATTGGCATGTGTTGCAATGTTAAGATTTCATCATTGATATATAAACTATCAGACTGCGTGGTCAGTAGTAGTGGGTTTCAGTAGGCCTTTAAATGTATTTTATCTGAACAATAACTGACTCCTCCCACCCACACCAAGGACTGTTTTCACTGCTGGACTCTAGAAAGAGGTTCCGCAGACTCCATAGCAGAACCTCCAGGTTCTGTAACAGCTTCTTCCCTCAGGCCGTAAGACTCTTGAACGCATTACAATAATCCCCTCAATTCCCCCCAAAAATGGATTAACTCGCTGGAATATAAAGACAATATAACATACATCCATAAATGTGGATGCATATGCAAAAGTGCAATATATTTATCTGTACAGTAATCTATTTTATATCTGCACCTTATTGCTCTTTTGTCCTGCACTACCATGAGCTAATGCAACAAAATGTTGTTCTTATCTGTACTGTAAAGTTCAAATTTGAATGACAATAAAAGGAAGTTTCTCTCTCTCTCTCAATATCCAATTTTGTGGTATTTCAACTAGACTCTAGTGTGCTGTGGGGCCCTATTGTTGTGAATCACACCTGAGCCATCATAAACCAATCAAATCTTTATTAGACATGTTAAAGTAAACAATGTGATTAAAGAACATTTGACATCAATCAAACTAGGGATCTAAATATCTGGTCAGGACACTCCTCACTATTTTGCCTTCACCTTCATTGGCCATTAATTTTTAGTGACTTTATATACTCTGGACCTAGACGTTGAGTCCTCGACATAAATGGCGGATAATAACTGATAGAGTCTGATTTGCCAGTTCAAATGCATTCGCCGTTTTCCGTAGTCTTCCCTCGACGGCCAGGTAATACAAAGCACACGTTACCTTTTTTTTTTATCACATCCACGGTAGCCCACATTCTCGTTGACTCTCCTTCGACAAATGGACAAAGTTTTTCGGTAAATAGAATCACAGCTGACCTGGACATTTGAAAGTTCTCTTGCCGTCTGAGAAGTGTTGTATCCCAAATAGCTGCAATCGCTTTCTCTTAAGGTATTCATGTGTGATTTCCACAAGCGTCTGTACATGTAGAAGGAGAAATACGGCATGTCTGGATGACTCGCCTTCATATTTCCAGTGGTTAGCTCCGAGCTACGAAACCGCTTTATTATGAAGCTGGCTGTGGCGCGTTCTTTCTGACGTCACTTCCTGTGTGGGGCGCGGTCTTTCTGGCGTCACTTCCTCTTCGAACTCAGTTCGTAAACGATCAATGAGTCCATACAAAGCTAAGTGCACTTACCCGTGTAAAAATGTGTCCGAGGAGGGGGACCTTAAACGCTGGTTTAGTGTGGCTGAAACGGGGCTTAGGCTAAATAATTATTCGTTTAAGGGGTTATCTGGCTTAGTGTAGACATGGCCTAACTCACTGTACTCCGGCTTCCTCCCACCTCCAAAGACATGCACCTGGGGATAGTTTGATTGGTTTGTGAGTGTGAATGTTGTCTGTGTTGGCCCTGTGATGAGATGGCGACTTGTCCAGGGTGCACCCCTCCTTCCACCCGAATGCAGCTGAGATAGACTCCAGCACTCCCTGCAAGCCCGAAAAGCACAAGCGGTAGAAAATGGATGGATGGTGCAAATCACAAAGGAGGGTTATTTGTCATTCTGGCACACGTCAACCAACTGATTTGAACCTTCAAAGAGGAGCGACGGTGCATCTCAATACATTGGAATATCGTGCTTAAATGATTCAGACTAAGCTATTCCAATTTATCGAGGAGCACCTGTACATGTTTGGTTTTGTTTTGTTTTGTGTGTCTCTGTGGGGGAATAATATGAATATAGACAGTACAAGATACTGGAAATAAACTATATTGTCAAAAGTATTTGGCCACCCATCCAAATGATCAGAATCAGGTGTCCTAATCACTTGGTCAGGTGTATAAAATCAAGCAGAGACTTTTCTACAAACATTTGTGAGAGAATGGGCCGCTTTTAGGAGCTCAGTGATTTCCAGCGTGGAACTGTCATAGGATGCCCACCTGTGCATTAAATACAGTCGTGAAATTGCCTCGCTCCTAAATATTTCATAGTCAACTGTCTGCTTTATTATAAGAAAATGGAAGAGTTTGGGAACAGCACCTCAGCCACCAAGTGGTAGGCCATGTAAACTGACAGACAGGGATCAGTGGATGCTGAAGCGCATAGTGCAAAGACTTTCTGCACAGTCAGTTGCTATAGAGCTCCAAACTTCATGTGACCTTCCAATTAGCTCACATACAGTACACAGAGCTTCATGGAATGGGTTTTCCATGGCCATGCAGCTGCATCTAAGCCATACATCACCAAGTCCAATGCAAAACGTTGAGTGCAGTGGTGTAAAGCACATCGCCACTGGAGACGCGTTCTCTGGCGTGATGAATCACGCTTTTCCATCTGGCGTTCTGATGGACGAGTCTGGGTTTGTTTTTTGCTGGGAGAACGGTACATTTCGAACTGAATTGTGCCGAGTGGGAAATTTGGTGGAGGAGGATTTATAGTGTGGGGTTGTTTTTTAGGAGTTGGGCTTGGCCCCTTAGTTCCAGTGAAAGGAACTTTGAAAGCTCCAGGATACCAAAACATATTGGACAATTCCATGCTCCCAACCTTGTGGGAGCAGTTTGGGCCCCTTCCTCTTCCAACATGACTATGCACCAGTGCACAAAGCAAGGTCCATAAAGACATGGATGACAGAGTCTGGTGTGGATGAACTTGACTGGCCGCACAGAGTCCTGACCTGAATACCTTTGGGATGAATTAGAACGGAGACTGAGAGCCAGGCCTTCTCGACCAACATCAGTGTGTGACCTCACCAATGCGCTTTTGAAAGAATGATGGAAATTCCTATAAACACACTCCACAACCTTGTGGACAGCCTTCCCAGAAGAGTTGAAGCTTTAATAGCTGCAAAAGGTCATTGAAACCTATGTGTTAGGAATGGGATGGCACTTCAACTTCATATGTGAGTTAAGGCAGGTGGCCAAATACTTTTGGCAATATAGTGTAGCATCCTTGATGTTAGAAGTCTTTTCCTGTTTGTAATTCTGTGGCAACCTCATAAAGAGATTGGCCGTACTATGTTTGATTTTGAGTTTCATCTTCATTTCAGTTGTCAGCCGGGTGGCTCAGACCAGGCAGACATGCAAGTTCCAGCCTCCAGTTGCTGTCTCTGCACGGGGATCTTCAGAGGAACCTACTGAGACGATTGCGCCTGAAAAACCCACTTCCACGCTCCTCTCAAACTCTGGTTGGTAGAAATGTGACTTTTTAAACAAGTCATGTCTCATAGCTTCTGCATTGCCTTTTTGTAGCCCAAAATGGAGCCTTCATCCTGCGGAAAAGTGCTCTGTAAAATCATACTTGGAACACACCCTTTTGTGTACTTTTTCACTTTTTACATACACTAAGCCAGTACTTTGTTCAATTCAATAAATGCCACACATAAGGGGTGTATAAATGTTTTGAACCGAGGGACCGCACACTGGAAAATTAAAGCATGCTGGGGCCATTTTCAAAACAATTCAATATATATTGTAACCCTCAAGTTTGGTGAATGTTTAAGGTCCCAGTGACCAAGAAGTGGTAAAAATAAATCATATTTGTTTCTACTTCCAAACCTTAAATATCTATAGACCAACTTCCGTTGCCATAAACTTTATTTTGTTTTATGCTTTTATTTAATTTTTTTTCCAAAGAAACCCCTTTTTATGGCAAAAACACAAAATACGTAAAAAAAAATTCCCAAAACATTTTTCTAAATGGAATATGACGTGAAGTAATTGGAGCCTTAAATAGGTCAATCATTCATAACATTGTTTTGATTCATTTTGGTCTTTTTAAAAAATCTGACTAAAGTAATCAGGGATCCAAAAGGCCCCACTCATCATAAAAGTATTACAAATAAGTTATATAGGAATATATATTTTTACTTTCCACACTTCTGTAGATCAACTTTACATCTATCTGTTAAGGTTATTATTATTTTTAAGCAATGACACTTTTAAAATAAAAATCTGCCTGCATGGCAGCCTTGTGTGTTTGTGTCAATATTGCAACATTTTCTTCTTTCATTACACCTGGTTTATTTAAAAAAAATATTTTCAAAATGTGTCACAAGCCGTTAAAAAATTAGCTACTGTATTTTCCGCACTGTAAGGTGCACTGAAAAACCTCCAATTTTCTCAAAAGCTGACAGTGCGCCTTATATATGGACCAATATTGAGCCACAACAAACCTAAACTTCATTTTCATAAAGTTTAGGTCTCGCAACTATGGTAAACAGCCGCCAGCTTCTTTTTCCCCTGTAGAAGAAGAAGCGCTTCTTCGACGGTAAGCAGCTGCCAACTTCATTTTCCCCCGTAGAAGAAGTTCTTCTACGGTAAGCAGCCGCCGAGTTCATTTTTCCCCGTAGAGGAAGAAGCGCTTCTAACCCAAAAATGGCTCCTATTAAGAGACACGCTTACGGTGCAGAGTTTAAATTTAAGACAATCAGTCACGCAGTAGAACACGGGAATTGTTTATTTATTTTTTATTTTTTCAATACACCGTAGCACTTTGAGGTTGTTTGCTCAATGTGAAGTGTTTTTTTACAAATACAATCTATTATTATTTTTATTAATAGAGCAGCAGCGAGAGAATTTAACAAACGAATCAATGGTGTTTAATTCGGACACTGAAGAAGAACAATTGAAGGTATTCGTGGATGAGAAATAACTTCATAAAGTGAGCTTTACATGTTTATTTTGTGTGTTGTGTTGTGTGACATTAACGTTTGAGCAACGTTGAATTATTGATATATTGTTATTGCTCTGCACAATTTCGAGTGTTACTATATTGTGATTGCACTAACGTTTGATTTACCGTAATAGTATCACTGTTTTTACGTGTTTATTGAATCTTGGGAAAAGTTCCCCTCCACTATGTGATATAAATGTTGCACATGTTATACCTTGCTGTTCTTAAAAGATAAACAAAACACCACGTCACTGACTTTACCTCGGGGAAAATAATAAAACAGCTGTTTATTCATTTTGGGAGTGAACAGAGTTGTCAGAACGCTGGTTTGTAATCTATTAATAAAGTTTGACTGACCTGACTGTTTTGTTGACATTCCCATTAGCGCAGCTCCTTCTAATAGATGCATAGGTGCGCCTTATAATCCGGTGCGCCTTATATATAAACAAAGTTTTGGAATATGCCATTCATTGAAGGTGCGCCTTATAATCCGGTGCGCCTTATAGTGCGGAAAATACGGTACAAGCCTTAATTAGCTTCCTCAAAAAGAAAGACACAATTTAGCTGGCAGAACTTAGCTAAAATGATCATTAAGGCTGTTTTCACACCACTTTGTCTTTGTTGTTAGCTAACCAGCTAGCTAACAAGATAACACCTGTCCTGTCCGACATGCCTCGGCTTTGCAAGGTCCGCTTTGCATGTTGTTCACGTTTTAGATGCATTCAGGATGAAGTGTTCCCATACGTATAAGGGACTTTAGGACTCTACTCTGTTCGCTTTGTTGATTTTAAATTTGCCGGACACCACAAGAATGTGTCCACATGCATTACCACAATATTACACTAGTACTAAAAGCTGTATCGTCCACCAAATCTACTGCTTGTATTCTGTCATGTGAATTATTTCCGGAAGTGAAAATCTGACGGTCAATCAAGCCAAGATGGCTGTTATGCAGCAAGCAGCATGCAAACTCTGAGTACTACACAAGGGGCTTAGATCTTCCTGCAAAAAAAGCAGATAAAAGCAAAAAAAATCCAATTATGCAATGGAATAGATCCCTATACCGGTACTTGATCAAAAAAAGACGTGTCGAGCGGTTTCCAGGATGATCCGTTGTTATTCCCTAACATCGAACTCGCTTGTGCTCCAGACATCATTCTTTACAACAAAACAGATAAAAATTTGGAAAAGCATGGAGGCATACAACTTCTGTGTGTGGCCGGGTCAAGGAAATTGGTAGCAAGACTCCCCCGGATAAATATGCACCGTGTTTGCTCGGGTAAGATTGCACTTCATGATTTAACTTTGCATTTACTGGCATGTTTGTTGCCTTGGTGTCGTTTCACGCAGTACTTACCAGTACACATGTTTTTCCTTGTCTTTATCAACATATAACTATAGATGTCAACATTGTGTACGTGCTGAAAGATTAATTTGATTGTTTATCAAAATATAACTATAGATGTCTTTTGATTGATTGAAACTTTTATTAGTAGATTGCACATTGCAATACATATTCCGTACAATTGACCACTAAATAGTAACACCCGAATACGTTTTTAAACTAGTTTAAGTCAGGGTCCACTTAAATTGATTCATTGATTCAACATTGTGTATGTGCTGAAAGATTCATTTATGATTGTTTGTCAACATAACTATAGATGTCAACGTTGCGTATGTGCTGAAAGATTCATTTATGATGGTTTATCAACATAACTATAGATGTCAACATTGTGAATGTGCTGAAAGATTCACTTGTGATTTATCAAAATATAACTATAGATGTCAACATTGTGAATGTGCTGAAAGATTCATTTATGATTTATCAAAATATAACTATAGATGTCAACATTGTGTATGTGCTGAAAGATTAATTTATGATTTATCAAAATATAACTACAGATGTCATCGTGTATGTGCTGAAATATTCATTTATAATTGCTGCCTTTGGTAAAAGCTTAACTGTTAAGGTGTTGCTCACATTTGATTTCTTTTATCTAGACTTTATGAAACACTCGTAGCAAAAATGTGTTTAAGAAATACAAATAATATCAAGATAATACTTAAATGGGAAATAGTAAACGTTAAAAGTATATCAAACAAACCTAATGAAAGTAATCACTGCAAACTTTGCGTTCTTTGACTGCTCCACTTTTTGTCCCTCGTAAAATGTTGCACTCTTCCTCCTTTCTTGATTACCTCTCAAGGAACCCTAAATAAACGTTGTTCCTTTCCACGATTTTAACGGTTCGTACAGCCGAAAACAACGCAAGCATGGGGCATTTTTCTTAAAGAAAGGCTAAATGGCTAAAGTACCCATTGAGAACAGAGCTAGCTTGACCACCACACATTTAATGAGCCGGCCGCGATGTCATGTAAATCCAAACAATACCATGTATTGTCGAAATGGCGCAACCCTAGTGCTGATAAACAGACTTTAGGGACTCATAGTTGTTGTAACATCATTAAAAAAATTATTTTGCAAAACGGTGGACTTTTAAATGCTTTCCAGCCTTCGATGAATCACCTTTTGTTGTGTCCAGAGATTCGTAATGTCAAGCAGGAGGCTGAATCGTCTGTGTCACTGCATCTGGTGCGAGAGGCTGTAAAAGAAAATGATGAACCTGTGAAGAATCCTCCACCGTTCACTAAAGGTCAGTCGTAACAACCCAATAAGATAGAAATTCTTCCTTTTTTCAAAGAGAATTCTGCAAATGTATGATATGTACAGTATGTCACAATAATGTTAGTCCTTACCCCTGATTTCCACAGAGTGGCTGCGGTGCATATTCGCCACGACTCTTCCGTTTTTTATTCAAGTCAATGTGTCTGTTTCCACCGCTTGCGGTACGCCACCACCGTGGCCCTTTTCTTCCGCATCCCTGCGCCAAATATAAGCTGAGCTTCTATTTTGCCGGTTGCCGCAACACAACTGATCAGTTCAGCTAAAATCTGCTTGTGTTGGACAGGAAGTCATACACAAAACAAATAATCCGCTTTAGTTTCAAAATAAAATAGTCTGTCTTCAAGGCGTCGCATTTTACACTTTGAAAGGTCCTAATGGGCGGGGACAGACATGAAGTCAAGCCGTAAAAAGGTTTTCAGACGTAATTTCACCTTGTTGACCCTAATACTGATTGTGGAGGTCAAAATTAAAGAATCGTAACAGTCATATCCCAGGAAGCTATGGGCGCATATTGGACCCTGTGTCAAATGCTAGCTGATGAGTTGTGTGTGTCTACAAAGCTCGCCAGGAACGATGTTAATGTTGTGTTGTTGCTTTCTACAAAAAAAATTGTCATTCTTCTGCAAGGCAAAACTTTTTTCCTCTTCCTGGACATACAAAATGCATAGATAGTTTGCACAATATCAACAATTATTTTAATCTGTTACAGTTTTTAGTTTTTAAGATGTGTGTTTTTCATGGTTTTAATCTTTGTGGGGGTTTTTTATTTTCTATTTTATCTTCAGCTGCTGTTAACAGTCACCCAACAAAATTTCATTATTTCACAATGACAAATGAAGTACACGGTCATCTTTTTTACGAGGCAAGTCAATGCTGTCACAGTGGCTATTGATAGATGCCAAAGCTTCAGACGTTCTGCACTGTTTAATTTTTCACATGAGTATGCACGGATTCGCCAGCTCTCCTTAAAGTCTGCGCTATTTTGCTGCACGGCGGAGACGCAACAGAATGGTGGTGGGGATTACCGAACGACAACGCTGTTTTGTGGTGATTACGTGATGCATCCTGTGGAAATCAGGGGTTACAGTACTGTTTATAGGACTGTATTGCACCACTTTGTTTTGCTTAATACGCCGATCATTTATCAATATGTTGTGATTGTGTTACTGTAGTGAATGCGCATTCTTTACTGCTTTGTAAAAGACTTCCTAGACTTCCTTTTTATTGTCATTCAAATTTGAACTTTACAGCACAGATAAGAACGAAATTTCATTACATAAGCTCATGGTAGTGCAGGATAAAAAAGCAATACGGTGCATATATATATATATATATATAATTTATATATATATATATATATGTATGTATGTATAGATATATATATATATATATACCGGTATATAAAATAAATAAATAAATTACTGTACAGATAAATATATTTCACTTTTTCACATGCGTCCACGTTTATGGATGTATGTTATATTGTCTTTTTTATTCCAACAAGTGAATCCATTTTGGGGGGAGTTTAGGGTATAATTTAATTATGATGCGTTCAAGAGTCTTACGGCCTGAGGGAAGAAGCTATTACAGAACCTGCAGGTTCTGCTTCGGAGGCTGCGGAACCTCTTTCTAGAGTCCAGCAGTGAAAACAGTCCTTGGTGGGGGTGGGAGGAGTCTTTGCAGATTTTCTGAGCCCTGGTCAGGCAGCGGCTTTTTGCGATCTCCTGGATAGGTGGAAGAGGAGTCCTGATGATCTTTTCCGCCGTCCTCACCACTCTCTGGAGAGACTTCCAGTCTGAGGCATTGCAGGCTCTAGTCCAGACAGAGATGCTGTTGGTCAGCAGGCTCTCTATAGTGGCTCTGTAGAATGTGGTGAGAATTGGGGGAGGGAGCTGTGCTCTTTTCATCCGACGCAAAAAGTGCATGCGCTGCTGAGCTCTTTTTACAAGAGCTCCGGTGTGTAGGGACCAGGTTATATTGTCAGTTATCGGCACCCCCAGGAACTTGGTGCTGCTTACTATCTCCACCGCTGTGCCGTTGATGAAGAGTGGAGCGTGGCTGGACTGGTGCTTCCTGAAGTCAACGATGATCTCCTTGGTCTTGTTAACATTCAGGACCAGGTTGTTGGTTCTGCACGAGTCAACCAGATGTTTCACCTCCTGCCTGTAGTCCATGTCTTTGTTGTCATGGATGAGGCCCACTACTGTCGTGTTGTCCGCATACTTCACAATGTGGTTAGTAGTGGACCTGGCGCAGCAGTCATGGGTCATCAGTGTGAACAGCAGCGGACTCGGGACGCAGCCCTGGGGGGAGCCAGTGCTCAGGGAGATGGCACTGGAGGTGTTGTTGCCCACTCTCACAGATCGGGGTCTGTCTGTGAGGAAGTCAATCAGCCAGTTGCAAAGTGGGGTACTGAATCCAAGGGGGGCCAGTTTGCTCACCAAGTGTTGCGGAATGATGGTGTTGAATGCTGAGCTGAAGTCCAGGAACAACATCCGCACGTGTGTGTCCTTTCCTTCCAGATGTTCTAAGCTCAGGTGGAGTGCAGAGGAGATGGCGTCCTCTGTAGAGCGGTTAGGGCGATAAGCAAACTGGTATGGGTCGAATGTGGGGGGGAAGTCTGGAGACAATATATTCCTTTACCAGCCTCTCGAAGCACTTCATTATGATGGGGGTGAGTGCAACGGGGCGGTAATCATTGAGGGAGGAGATTGTGGGTTTTTTTGGCACTGGAATGATTGTGGCCGTCTTAAAACATGATGGTACCACAGCCTGGGTCAGCGAGATGTTGAAGATGTCTGTGAGAACCCCAGCCAGCTGGTCTGCACATCCCTTAAGCACCTTGCCATGGATTGTCATCATCTCCCGGTGCTTTCCGGGGGTTCACTCTCCTCAGGGTTTTCCGGACATCCGCTATATCCAGGTTGAGCGGCTGCTCATCAGGGCGAGGGATGGATTTTCTCGCCGGAGTGGTGTTAAGTGCCTCAAACCTTGCAAATTAGTTGTTAAGGTCATCTAGGAAGCTGATACTGTTGTCACAGGGACAGGGGGCAGCTTTATAGTCCGTTATGACCTGTATGCCCTGCCACATTCGTCTAGTGTTTGTAGGGTTCTCAAAGAAGTCCTGCACTTTCTGACTGTGAGCATGCTTTGCAACCTTAATGGCACGGTTCAGGTTAGCTCTGGCTGATTTTAATGCCACCGTGTCGCCAGACTTAAGAGCATTGTTCCGAGCCTTCAGCATTGCACGTACCTCACTGTTCATCCAGTGTTTCTCGTTGGCCCGTGTGGGGATGTTCTTGATCACACCGACATCCTCCATACACTTCTGAATGTATGCGGACACAGACTCTGCATACTCCTCCACACATGTGTGGTGATTTTCGGTGGCGGCTGCTTTGAACATGTCCCAGTCTGTGGTTTCGAAGCAGTCTTGTAATACTGACATTGCTCCCTCTGGCCAGGTCCTCACCTGCTTCACTGTAGCTTGCTTCCTGATCAGCAGGGGCTTGTATGCAGGAATTAGCATCACAGATAGATGGTCTGAGGAGCCGAGGTGGGGCGTGGTGCAGCTTTAAACGCCTGTTTAATATTACCGTATTTTCCGCACTATAAGGCGCACCGGATTACCGTATTTTCCGCACTATAAGGCGCACCTAAAAACCACAATTTTTCTCAAAAGCTGACAGTGCGCCTTATAACCCGGTGCGCTTTATTACGATTCATTTTCATAAAGTTTCGGTCTCGCAACTTCGGTAAACAGCCGCCATCTTTTTTCCCGGTAGAACAGGAAGCGCTTCTTCTACGCAAGCAACCGCCAAGGAAAGCACCCGCCCCCATAGAACAGGAAGCGCTTCACCCGCCCCCGGAAGAAGAAGAAAAAACGCGCGGATATCACTGTACGTTTCATTTCCTGTTTACATCTGTAAAGACCACAAAATGGCTCCTACTAAGCGATCCGGTTCATAAAAAGACGCAATCTCTCCATCCGCACACGGATTACTACCGTATTTCACAGCTGATATTCCTGTGAACCGCACTGTGGAACGGGAGCACGTACGGTGAATATTCGCACCACAGGGAATGAGAAGTCATCCTTCACTGTGGTTCTAGCTTGCCATGCTAACTTCCACCCATGATGATATTCAAAAGGAAGACCTTGCCAAAAGAGACCTTTCCAGCCGGCGTCATCATAAAAGCTAACTCGAAGGGATGGATGGATGAAGAAAAGATGAGCGAGTGGTTAAGGGAAGTTTACGCGAAGAGGCCGGGTGGCTTTTTTCACACAGCTCCGAAGGCGAACACACCTTCACTAAGACGGGCAGATAGCGCCGGTCGACATACGCCAACATCTGCCAGTGGATCGTAAATGCCTGGGCAGATAGTTTCGGTCACAACTGTGGTCCGAGCTTTCCGGAAGGCAGGATTCACAGAACTGCTGCACAACAACAGCGACACTGAATCCGATGACTTCGACGAGGCGGAGCCGGCCATTTTTGGATCCCACGCTTGCGCAACTTTTCAATTCGGACACCGAAGACGAAGAATTCGAAGGATTTACGAATGAAGAATAACTTCAGAAGGTGAGCGCTATGTTTATTTTGTGTGTTGTGACATTAACGTTCGAGCAACATTATGTTGCTATTTATTGCTCTACACCATTTTGAATTTTACTATGTTTGTGATTGCACATTTGCGTACATTTTGGGACAGAGTTGTTAGAACGCTGGTTTTCAATATATTATTAAAGTTTGACTGAACTATCTGACTGTTTTTTTGACATTCACTTTAGCGCAGCGTTTTTTTGACATTCACTTTAGCGCAGCGTAGGCGCGGCTTATAGTCCGGGGCGGCTTATTGGTGGACAAAATTATGAAATATGTAATTCATAGAAGGTGCGGCTAATAATCCGGTGCGCCTTATAGTGCGGAAAATACGGTATTAGCCGCACCTTCTATGAATTACATATTTCATAATTTTGTCCACCAATAAGCCGCCCCGGACTATAAGCCGCGCCTACGCTGCGCTAAAGTGAATGTCAAAAAAACGCTGCGCTAAAGTGAATGTCAAAAAAACAGTCAGATAGTTCAGTCAAACTTTAATAATATATTGAAAACCAGCGTTCTAACAACTCTGTCCCAAAATGTACGCAAATGTGCAATCACAAACATAGTAAAATTCAAAATGGTGTAGAGCAATAGTAACATAATGTTGCTCGAACGTTAATGTCACAACACACAAAATAAACATAGCGCTCACCTTCTGAAGTTATTCTTCATTCGTAAATCCTTCGAATTCTTCGTCTTCGGTGTCCGAATTGAAAAGTTGCGCAAGCGTGGTATCCAAAATGGCCGGTTCCGTCTCGTCGAAGTCATCGGGAGTCAGTGTCGCTGTTGTTCTGTGAATCCTGCCTTCCGGAAAGCTCGGACCACAGTTGTGACCGAAATATCTGCCCAGGCATTTACGATCCACTGGCAAATGTCGTCCGGCGCTGTCTGCCCGTCTTAGTGAAGGTGTGTTCGCCTTCGGAGCTGTGTGAAAAAAGCCACCCGGCCTCTTCGCGTAAACTTCCCTTAACCACTCGCTCATCTTTTCTTCATCCATCCATCCCTTCGAGTTAACTTTTATGATGACGCCGGCTGGAAAGGTCTCTTTTGGCAAGGTCTTCCTTTTGAATATCACCATGGGTGGAAGTTAGCATGGCAAGCTAGAACCACAGTGAAGGATGACTTCTCATTCCCTGTGGTGCGAATATTCACCGTACGTGCTCCCGTTCCACAGTGCGGTTCACAGGAATATCAGTTGCTGTGAAATACGTTAGTAATCCGTGTGCGGATGGAGAGATTGCGTCTTTTTATGAACCGGATCGCTTAGTAGGAGCCATTTTGTGGTCTTTACAGATGTAAACAGGAAATGAAACGTACGGTGATATCCGCGCGTTTTTTCTTCTTCTTCCGGGGGCGGGTAGAAGAAGAAGCGCTTCCTGTTCTATGGGGGCGGGTGCTTTCCTTGGCGGTTGCTTGCGTAGAAGAAGAAGCGCTTCCTGTTCTATGGGGGCGGGTGCTTTCCTTGGCGGTTGCTTGCGTAGAAGAAGAAGCGCTTCCTGTTCTACCGGGAAAAAAGATGGCGGCTGTTTACCGAAGTTGCGAGATCGAAACTTTATGAAAATGAATCGTAATAAAGCGCACTGGGTTATAAGGCGCACTGTCAGCTTTTGAGAACATTTGTGGTTTTTAGGTGCGCCTTATAGTGCGGAAAATACGGTACTATAAACCAAGTCCAGCTTGCTTCCACTCCTGGTTGCAAAATTCACATATTGATGGAAATGAGGGGAAACTGATTTCATGTTAGCTTGATTAAAATCCCCTGCCACGGTGAAAACTCCCTCTGGATGTATAGTTTGCAGTTCATTGATGGGGCAGTACAAAGCATTCAAAGCTTCTTTGGTGTTAGCACTGGGGGGAATGTACACTGCTGTGAAGATCATAAAAGCTGATTGTGTGAATGAGCATTCTTTACTGCTTTGTAAAAGTAGGCATTTCTGCAATCTATCCGTGGCAAGGAGTCATTGTCTTATTTGCATAGTTGACTGTAAGACATGTGCATGTATTTTTTAATGGCCATTATTAAGTGAGCAAAACGAGTGCTTTTAGATGTGTGGGAGGCACAGCAACACCTGCTGCTTGTTAAAAAGTGCAAAATGTGCTTTAATTCTTGTCTCCAAAATTGTTTAAGATGAGAAACGTGGCTACATTACATACATTTTTGAAAACGAATATCGAAGGGTCTGACTGCTAGCTAAATATAGCACCAAAGTGGTTAGGTTGACAACACTGATCCCTCTGGCTACGTCTCCTTTTCTCTGGCAGACCAGCTGCATAAAAGTTGTTTAAAAAGAAGTTATGAATCCGATGGCGTTTACTGTACGAAGTTGTAACAACAAGCTACATTCACAGTCAGTCCCATTGTTTTATTTAGCTCGGGCAAGCCGCCACAAATATATGAATGTATGGCAAACCACCAATTTCTGATTTATTGTGTTGTGCGTTTGATTGTGCGTCGACAACAAATGTATTTCTTTTTCTCAGGCAGAAGGAAGACTGTGGTTAACCAAGAGCTCAACAAAGGCAACAAGAGAGTCAGCATGATCAAACCCTCTGAAATCAAAACCAAGAAGGGCAAGGTTAAAAGTCATCAATGCGTTCAACTTTTAGTTAAAACGAGTACAAATTAACATTTATTTTCTGTTGTAAAGTTCAAAGAGGTAACACGGCCAAACCAGAAATTCTTCGAAATGATCCAAAACTTCAGAGAGACTTTGGAAATCAACCCACAATCAAGCAATGATGTGGCAAGTTTTCATTCAATGACCACCACAAGTCACTTTTTACATCTTTGTGTGTCATTTTGCAGATGGAGACTCAGAGGATTTGCGTGTGCGTCCGCAAACGACCCCTGAACAAGCGAGGTAATTACAGTCAGTGTTGTCCCCGCTTCACTTGCCTCAAGACACTTTTCTCCCACCGTGTGTGACAGAGGTGACTAAGAAGGAGATCGATGTGGTCTCAGTACCCGGAAGAGGGGCCCTGCTGGTCCACGAGCCAAAGCAGAAAGTGGACCTCACCAAGTACTTGGACAACCAAATTTTCCAATTTGACTACTCCTTTGATGAAACCTCCACCAATGACTTGGTCTACGGGTAATAACACATTTTTTTCCTCCAGGTTTACTCTCGCATCCCAAAAACAAGCACATTAGCTTACTTGGGGAATCTGAACGAGGGATGACCGATATTTGGCATTTTAACATATCGATATTTTTTTATTTTGTGCCACTACAACATAAATACATCAGCAGATACAATATACCTGTATACACATATGATACTTGTATTTAGTATTAAAATAATAACAACTTGTGAAAAGTAGAGAGTAAATTAGTAGTAATAACCAGTGCTCTTTTTTTGCTAATGTGTGTGCACCCCCTAAATGAAACCCCAACATTAGCACTGTACATAACTTTATTTTGCTACTGGTCCGTTTCCTAAAAAATAATGTTCAAAAACAACTTCCAGCACAACTGTTTACCGACTTATACTAGTCATGTTTAGCTGCATTTTACTGCAAATGAATATCGCACTGATAATTGTTATTGGCTCTAATGCGAAGTGTCTAAAGTTGTGAATGATTGTCTACATGTGATTGGCTGGCCTGAAATGAGCTGGGACAGGTTACAGTTCACCCGTGATACTAATGAGGACGAGCGGTATTAAACATTAAAGGATGATTTATTTGTTTAGAATTGCAGTTAATTTGTACTCAATGTATTTTTATATTCAAGCTTTTCAAACAAGACCCCTACAGATGAGCAATCAGTTTTACATCTTTTTTTCCAACCCAAAAAAAAATGCATATAATTATACTTAAATTGAAAAATATATTCAACAGAGCTTCTTGCTTCACTGCAATAAAATTGAGAACTTGTGGTCTAGATTAGAGCATACATTTTCTGCTCAACCCAGACTTTTTGTAACAACTAAAAAAATCAATAATTATTGCCTTTGGCATAATTTGAAATTAACTTAACAGGTATTGATAAACAACCAAAATTATTCGTTTTGCTCAGGCTTATTAATTATTTAGGAATCAGGTTTTCCGCAGGGCGTTAAAACGCATTAAATGGATTTTGCGAAACACAAGGCCTTAAATAGCATTAAAAAACATTAATTTCAAAGTCCAGAGACATTTAAAAGGTTTATACAATTTTAGGCCTAGGCTGATATGAACATGATGATGAATCAATAACTTTGTCAACGTCTCAGTTCTTTCTTTGGCTCTGGTTTTCAGACTGTGTACAATCATTGTTAAAGTACCAATGATTGTCACGCACTAGGTGTGGTGAAATTTGTCCTCTGCATTTGACTCATCCCCTTGTTCACCCCCTGGGAGGTGAGGGGAGCAGTGGGCAGCAGCGGTGGCCGTGCCCGAGAATAATTTTTGGTGATTTAACCCCCAATTCCAACCCTTGATGTCGGCCGGGGTTTGAACTCACAACCTACCAATCTCAGGGCGGACACTCTAACCACAAGGCCACTGAGTAGGTTTCAAGAGCTTACACTCTATGCATCGTTCTCAGCACCTGAGCGCGTTTATTCCACAGTAGAATTACATGACCAGAGGGAGCCTCTTGTCAGTCATCCACAATCTTTGTTGAGGTACCGGTACATGCTAGGGCTGCACGGTTTTAAGAAAAAAAATTAATGCGATTTTTCTCACCAAAATTTCGATTCGATTTGCAATTTTTATATTTTATACTTGAAAATGCATAAAACTGCAACTGTCAATCAACACATTTTTGTCTCAAGGTGCCACATATTAGAACAATTTGCAGTAATTTACTTTTGAAAAAACAAAACATTTGGCTTAATGCAGACTGAGCTTTTGACAGCCTCTTGTCACTCTAATTTAAACCTTGATGCCGAATAATCTTGCAGCCCTTTTGTTGACTAGCTATTAGCTTCTTGAGAGAGAGCTTCTTTTGTGTAGTAGTTTTAGTAAACAATGGCATCTGCGGCGACACTTGCTTAATTGTTGGATCATTTTTGATACAATAAAGCCGTAGGAGAAGACGTTTGCGAGGGTGGGCTCTGCGAAACCCCGGTAAATATGTCATATCAAGCTGACCAATCACAGCTAGTTACTTTTTTCTAACCTTATTTCAACCACAATATGACATCAAATTCAAACAATTAGAACATACCGTACACGCCATTTAAACCGGCCTCTAAACATTTTTTCAAAATATGTGCATAGAAATATTTGTTCTCTATAATTTTCAAAGAGTTAAGAAATTGAAACAAAGCTCCAATAAGTAAAGAATAACCAAAGGAAACATGAAAATACAACAAAAGCATCGTATAACTACCGGTACTTTTTTATTTTGTCTTTGATGGTAATTGTCTTTAAAATGTCGTTTAGGATGTGGGAAAGTTTACTTTTTTGTTTTCCTTAGTCATTATTAGTAAACGCTGACGCAAAGCTTTTGTGTGTTTACTTATTTTGGACAGTTCAGTGATTACCCTTCTAATTTAAAACAGTTTAAAAAAATATCACAGCAATGATATACAATGAAATTCAAACCCCGTTTCCATGTGTTGGGAAATTGTGTTAGATGTAAATATAAACGGAATACAATGATTTGCAAATCCTTTTCAACCCATATTCAATTGAAATTTGCTACAAAGACAACATGTTTGATGTTCAAACTGATAAACATTTTTTTTTGCAAATAATCATTAACTTTAGAATTTGATGCCAGCAACACGTGACAAAGAAGTTGGGAAAGGTGGCAATAAATACTGCTAAAGTTGAGGAATGCTCATCAAGCACTTATTTGGAACATCCCACAGGTGAACAGGCAAATTGGGAACAGGTGGGAGCCATGATTGGGTATAAAAGTAGATTCCATGAAATGCTCAGTCATTCACAAACAAGGATGGGGCAAGGGTCACCACTTTGTCAACAAATGCGTGAGCAAATTGTTGAACAGTTTAAGAAAAACCTTTCTCAAGCAGCTATTGCAAGGAATTTAGGGATTTCACCATCTATGGTCCGTAATATCATCAAAGGGTTCAGAGAATCTGGAGAAATCACTGCACGTAAGCAGGTAAGCCTGTGACCTTCGATCCCTCAGGCTGTACTGCATCAACAAGCGACATCAGTGTGTAAAGGATATCACCACATGGGCTCAGGAACACTTCAGAAACCCACTGTCAGTAACTACAGTTGGTCGCTACATCTGTAAGTGCAAGTTAAAGCTCTCCTATGCAAGGCAAAAACCGTTAATCAACAACACCCAGAAACTCTGTCGGCTTCGCTGGGCCTGAACTCAACTAAGATGGACTGATACAAAGTGGAAAAGTGTTCTGTGGTCTGATGAGTCCACATTTCAAATTGTTTTTGGAAACTGTGGACATCGTGTCCTCCGGACCAAAGAGGAAAATAACCATCCAGATTGTTATAGGCGCAAAGTTGAAAAGCCAGCATCTGTGATGGTATGGGGGTGTGTTAGTGCCCAAGACATGGGTAACTTACACATCTGTGAAGGCGCCATTAATGCTGAAAGGTACATACAGGTTTTGGAGCAACATATGTTGCCATCCAAGCAACGTTACCATGGACTCCCCTGCTTATTTCAGCAAGACAATGCCAAGCCACGTGTTACATCAACGTGGCTTCATAGTAAAAGAGTGCGGGTACTAGACTGCCATCCTTGTAGTCCAGACCTGTCTCCCATTGAAAATGTGTGGCACATTATGAAGCCTAAAATACCACAACAGAGACCCCCGGTCTGTTGAACAATTTAAGCTGTACATCAAGCAAGAATGGGAAAGAATTCCACCTGAGAAGCTTAAAAAAATGTGTCTCCTCAGTTCCCAAACATTTACTGAGTGTTGTTAAAAGGAAAGGCCATGTAACACAGTGGTAAACATGCCCTTTCCCAACTACTTTGGCACGTGTTGCAGCCATGAAATTCTAAGTTACCGTATTTTCCGCACCATAAGGCGCCCTGGGTTATAAGCCGCGCCTTCAATGAACGGCATATTTCAAAACTTTGTCCACCTATAAGCCGCCCCGTGTTATAGGCCGCATCTAACTGCGCTAAAGGAATGTCAAAAAAACAGTCAGGTCAGTCAAACTTTAATAATATATTAAAAACCAGCGTGATGTGGGCGCGCATGGAGTCGTATATCAACATGGACGGAGCTGCGTGAAAAAAGCCACCCGGCCTCTTCGCGTAAACTTACCTTAACCACTCGCTCATCTTTTCTTCATCCATCCATCCTTTCGAGTTAGCTTTTATGATGACGCCGGCTGGAAAGGTCTCTTTTGGCAAGGTCTTCCTTTTGAATATCACCATGGGTGGAAGTTTCTGGCCATTAGCATGGCAAGCTAGAACCACAGTGAAGGATGACTTCTCATTCCCTGTGGTGCGAATATTCACCGTACGTGCTCCCGTTGTATCCACAGTGCGGTTCACAGGAATATCAAAAGTAAGTGGAACCTCGTCCATGTTGATAATGTTCTCTGGCCGTATCTTTTTTTCAGCTATCTTGTTTTTACAATATGCACGGAAAGTAGCCAGCTTTTCTTGAAAGTCTTTAGGCAGTTTCTGTGAAATAGTAGTCCGTGTGCGGATGGAGAGATTGCGTCTTGGAAACCTGTCGCTTAGTAGGAGCCATTTTGTGGTCTTTACAGATGTAAACACACAAAGGAAATGAAACGTAATATCCGCGCGCTTCTTCTTCTTCTACGCGGGCGGGTGGTTGCTTGCGTAGAAGAAGAAGCTCTTCCTGTTCTATGGGGAAAAAAGATGGCGGCTGTTTACCGTAGTTGCGAGACCGAAACTTTATGAAAATGAATCTTAATATTAATCCATATATAAAGCGCACCGGGTTATAAGCCGCACTGTCAGCTTTTGAGTAAATTTGTGGTTTTTAGGTACGGCTAATAGTGCGGAAAATACGGTAATTATTGTTTGCAAAAAAAAAAAAGTTTATGAGTTTGAACATCAAATATCTTGTCTTTGTAGTGCATTCAATTGAATATGGGTTGAAAAGGATTTGCAAATCATTGTATTCCGTTTATATATATTTACATCTAACACAATTTCCCAACTCATGGAAACGGGGTTTGTATATGCCCATTGTCTTGGGTGTGTTGCTGTGGTGTCCATAAGCCTTGGGCTGTTCTGCATGCAAGCAAAAGTTTGACTCCAGGTGTCGTTGAGGAGGGAGGGAGGTCAAAAGCGTCCATCATTGAGGAGTCCTCGGGGGGTTGTTTTCAGAACAGCCTGCTCCTGTTGTTGCATCAAGGTAGATTAGGATTTAGTTTTTCCGCAAACAGACATTACAATGGCTTGTCTGTTCTATTCCATGCCAGCCTTCATATCCAATGTTTCCCTTTCAACCAGCTTTTCCATGATGTGATCCATCTTGCGATTCAGTTCAGAAATCACCCCAGACTGTGAGCCTACAGCCCGGCCCAATCCTTCCATTGCGACAAACAGCCTTTGGGCTCCTTGAGTGGCTGCCATCGTCTTACGAATTTGACGATACACCAGAGCAATGCCCACGATCACAGTTCCAAATGGGTAGATGTCTTCCACGTCCTCGATGGAAAGGACTGACGTGCCCTGCAGCAATGGTTACATCAGTGCAGCCAGGCACCCCAGAACCTCTTTTCCTCGTCGAAAAGATTTTGTCAAATGAGTCGAGAGTCCAGCTGATCATTTCCATGTCTGATATTTAGATTTGGAGGACAGCGCAAAGAAAGAGGCTTCAAAAAAGTGTAGACAGGAAAAAACAAAGAGAGCAAGCAGGGAGAAGAAGGGAGGCGGAAAAAAATCATTATTATTATTATATAGTAGAATATGATTACATTAGTGCTCAATTTGGTCACAATGTTACTGGCAATAATTTGTTGGACAATTTATCGTCCAGCAAAAATTTTATCTGCCTGGTTAAGCCCCTGCTTCTGGTCAGCCCGGCACTCAAACATGTGTCTTTCGAATTCAAGTGCAGCTTGATACCTACCGAGCTAAAAGCCTGAGCTGACCACACGATATCCAGCACTGCTCTTAAAGGGGAACTGCACTTTTTTTTTTAGAATTTTGCTTATCGTTTACAATCATTATGAAAGACATGACAATGGATGTATTTTTTATTTTGCATTCTAACGAAGTCCGCTAGGAGGTCCTCTATTCCGCCCATAAAACCCAATAAATAATCATACAAAAAGCACCAACAATAGTCCATACACATTTCTGACTTTAATATTAACAGGTATTAGTGATATTGTTATTATAAGCGCTAACGCAGACAAACTATTTATAGCGGCACCTTGATCACAAGCCTGTGTGCCTATGTTGCCCATTTCCACTGGCGAGCTGTTTTCCTCGCGTCCCTGCTCGTCGAAATTTATTCGAGATCATTAATCATGCCTCTCAACTAGATAGGATGAAGACGTATTCCGACAAGTTTGTACACTTTGACAGCCAATTTAAACCCGGAAATGGCGAGAACGATCTCTGTGAACGTTCTCAAATCAATTTTGTCTATACAGACAATTTTGAGCATTTGCCTATAATAACTGTCTGCAGTTAAACATGGCATTAAATGAGATTAGCTGGTACCTGTAGAGACCCTGAGAATGTTTCAGGGTAGTCTATATCAATATATTTAAAATGTAAAAAATAAAATGGCAAATATTTTTGCTGAATATTACTATTACTAGGGGTGCTCAAAAAATCGATTTACATCCAAATCCATCCATCCATCTTCTTCCGCTTATCCGAGGTCGGGTCGTAGGGGCAGCAGCCTAACCCCTCAACGCCCTGACTGCGCCTAGCAATTCTGTCCATAAAAGTTATGAACAGAATCGGTGACAAAGGGCAGCCTTGGAGTCCAACCCTAACTGGAAACGTGTCCGACTTACTGCCAGCAATGCGGACCAAGCTCTGACACTGATCGTACAGAGAGCGGACCGCCACAATCAGGCAGTCATCCAAATCACTATTTCTATTTATCTCTGATTATAAATTGATCCATAGATTTCGTCAATTGATTTGAAAAAATACGTTTTTTGTATATTTTTTTTTTTAAGAATCTGTTTTTTCATTACAAGCATTAAACAACTACTATTGCTATCATCATTATTATTATTATTATTATTGATACTGTTGCTTTTATACATGTTTTCTTTTTTGTAGTATTGTCTTTTCAATTACTTTTTAAGTTTCTCTCCAAGTATTGTAAATTCAGGATTGGGTTGCAGTTGGCGTTGCTCTATTTTCTTTTATCACATTAACATTCTGTGATTTTTGTAAAAAAAAAAAAACATTGTAAAAATGAATTTTCAAAAATACCTTTTTTTAGGCCAACACTGTGCATACAAGTCTTACATCATCAGCCAAGAGGAGCTTTTGTAACCAGCAGTCTGTTTTGAAAAGGTTTTATTATAATTTATATACAAAATAATATATAATATGAAAATTGTGTTAAATCGAGATTTGATTCTAAGTCAAATCATCACCACAAGAGTCGGAATTGAATCGTGAGGTGCCTAAAGATTCCCACCTAATTCATATTTTTACAGATTAACTTCTTGTTAAAAAAATAACCATTGTACAAATAAAGGTTCAATGTGAATGTTTGTGAAAAACTTACCTTATTTTAATCTGATTAAAGCAATCACTTTTAAATATGTTGACAATGAAAACAGTTTACTCCACATTTTACCGAGAAAAACAATGCCTTTGCTTTGCAAAAGAAAATATGAGGATGTGTAGACTTTGCACAGTTGCTGAAAGAGCTTGAGTGCAACCTTGAAAACATTTCTTAGTGTTTTTTTATGTTACACTTTTTGCTTCACACTTGCTTTTTGTGGTCTTCAGGTTCACAGCAAAACCTTTGGTGCAGTCCGTCTTCGAAGGCGGGATGGCGACGTGTTTTGCCTATGGTCAGACAGGAAGTGGGAAGACGCATGTAAGCAAATGAGAATTTAAGTTGGTGTTTGCAACGTGTCAGGGTGACCTGATGACTTTTTTTGCATGTAGACAATGGGCGGTGACTTCTCAGGGAAGCAGCAGAACTGTGCCAAAGGAATCTACGCCTTAGCAGGTACAACTCAAAGGAATTTGAATTTCATTCTACATGTGGCTGACATGTTGTGTTTTTGCATCCCCTTCCTCCTTTTAGCTCAGGATGTGTTTGCATGTCTCAGTCACAGGAGGTATGCCAAACTGGATCTGTCTGCCTATGTCAGCTTCTTTGAGATCTACAACGGCAAAGTGAGAAACGCCTTCTGTATTGTCTCAACTGTCTCTCGCTAATGTCTTCTTTTGTGTCCAGGTGTACGACCTGCTAAATAAGAAGGCCAATCTTCGCGTGCTGGAGGACGAGCACCAGCAGGTGCAGGTCGTGGGCCTGGAGGAAGTCTTTGTGTCCACGGCGGACGAGGTCATCAAGATGATCCAGCTTGGCAGTGCCTGCAGGTTTGAGCTGACGGATTCCACCTTAAAGGGGAACTGCACTTGTTTTGGAATGTTGTCTATAATTCACAATCCTTAAGAGAGAAAAGAACAATGTATTTTTTTGTTTTTGTTACTGCGTTTTAACTCGTAAATAAGCGTTAATAACAGTTCGCTTACAATAGAGCCAACGGGAGCCATGACGTCATTGCGTCTATTGCATTTATTCCGACTATAAAACCCAATGAATAACCATCCAAAAAGCGCCAAAATTTACATTTCATGACCTAAATATTAAAGTATTAGTGATGTTATTATAAGCGATAACGTTAAGAACCTACATTTAGCGGCGCATTGACCTTTATGCTGCTGTATTTACATTATCAGCTGGTGAGCTGCTTTCTCGCCTCTGAGCTTGTGAAAATTAATTATAAATTATAAATCAGCTGTGTCCAAAATATGGCCAGCAGGCCAAGTGCAACCTGACAAACTGTTCAGTGCGGCTCGCAAGACATCACAAGTTTATTAACAAGAAGATTAATTGGCCTGTGGCGTGTTTTTGCCTAAATTTAGTGCAATGTGGATTGGCTGGAAGTGATTTTGCTGCAAGAGGGCGGAGATAGAAACAATAGTCAATGACCATGAGTTTAATTTGAAAGAGATTTATTTATGTATATATGACGCAATCCAAACAACTTTCCACACTTATGGTGTAAATGAACTATAACCAACAAATAAAGTCAACACACAGTCACACATAACACACCACCTGCTCATTGAACTTTGTGGACATTATAAAACGTGTATATATGATAGAAAATGACACATGTATACGGTAAATCCATTATAGTGCATGATGAATGATATGTGAAACACTGTCCAAAAAGATCTAGCAATTTGATATTTCTGATTGGTTACAAAACTTTAAGGATGTCGTCAGGGAAGTAAACAAAGTAAGAGCTTGCATACTCTTAATATTCAACGATTTATCATTTATACTTCATATTGCATTGTCGTCAGGGTTTGGTGTGGGGGGTTGTTAAAGTTTAAGTTATGTGTTGTTCAGTCTGTTACAACTTGCTCCAATCAATGCAAACTGAAGTGTTATTTTGGTACAAATGATTGTCCTTACAATCAACGCTCTGCTGTGGTCCAAAAAAAAAAGTGTTGTTACGTGTGTGCGCGCATCCATATAACAGCATATTCGTGATTACCATCAAAAATATCTGTACTGTATTTTTACATGTTTGGCAAATTTCCCTTTTAATTTGGTTTGGCATTCATTTGCAGACTTAAAGGAGAACTGCACCTTTTATTTTTTATTTATTTATTTTTTTTAAATTTGACCATCGTTCACAATTATTATGAAAGACATGACTGATGATTTTTTTTTTTTTTAATGCATTCTAACTCGTAAATAAATGCGATCAAAAGTCCACTTACTTTGGAGCCTATGGAAGCATTCTATTCTGCCTATTAAGCCCTTTAAAACATCCAAACACCTCCATTAACGTTTTACAGTAGATACATGATGTAAGTATATATGTAATCTAGTAACATTTATAATAACATTTAATATTTACATATTTAAATAATTTTAAGCATATGCGGCGCATTAATTTAAAAAAAACGCATCACAACGTACGCCTTTTCTTTTTTTACAACATCATTGATAACTACTCACTGCAGACTTTGTTAGAGCCAACAAACATAATAAAACATCACTTACTGTACAAGGTCCGCTGGCATTAGGATGCCGACTGATAGGATCTTGTTATAGTCCCATTTAGATGAAGAATGGTAAAAAAAGAAAAAATGGTAAAATGGGTTATACTTGTATAGCGCTTTTCTACCTTCAAGATACTCAAAGCGCTTTGACACTATTTCCACATTCACCCATTCACACACACATTCACACACTGATGGAGGGAGCTGCCATGCAAGACCCATCATGAGCAAGGGTGAAGTGTCTTGCTCAAGGACACAACGGACGTGACGAAGTTGGTAGAAGGTGGGGATTGAATCAGGAACCCACAGGTTGCTGGCACGGCCACTCTCCCAACTGTGCCACGCCGCTGGGAATGTCTCATAATCCTCGCCAAGGATCACCAAGCGTCTTTTCGTGTCGTTCTCGCTATTCTCTGGTCTAAATTGGCTGTCAGTGTACCAACTTGTTGGAATATGTCCCCATTTGTTTACTATCAAGTTAAGAGGCATGATTTATGATCTAGAATAAAGTTGAACGAGCAAGAAAACGAGGAAGCAGCTGATCAGTTGATCATGTCAACATTGGCACGCAAGCTTGTGATCATGGCGCCGCTATAGTTTGTCTGCGTTAGTGCTTATCACTAACGCTTAATATTCAAGTCTCAAAATGTAAATGGAGTATTTACAGATGTTTTTTATCGGATTTTATGCTCGGAATAGAGGAATTCCAATTGGTTCCGCTGTAAGCAGACTTTTATTAAGGAGTTAGAATGCATTTAAAAAAAAAAACAATCTGTAGGCATGCCTTTCATGAGGATTTTGTAGATTCCAAAAGTTCCCCTTTAAAACATTGAGATTGCAGATTACGTGTAAAAACAGCTGTGTAAACGTGATCACTCTGAGATAGCACACACTGTTGTAATAAATAATAATAAAAAAACAACTAATGTTAGTGTAGTGATTTTGATAGGCCCCATTATTTATTTACTAGTTAGAATGCATGAAAAAAAGGATTTAGATTGATAGGCAAACTTCCAGAAAAAGTCCCTTTTTTATAAAGGGGAACTGCCCTTTTTTGGAATTGTAACTCGTAAATAAAAGTCTGCTTATAGCATGGCCAATGGGAGGCCCTTAAAATCCAATAAATAACCATCCAAAAACCGCCAACAATACTCTATTTACAATTCGTGACTTGAATATTGACCAAGTATTATTGATATTGTTATAAGGGATCACAATCCTTGTGACAGATAAAAAGACAAACGTTTTGGGGTTTTTTTTGCATTCTAACTTGTAATAATCGTGTCGTTCTAGGTGGCTAACAAGGCTGCTAATAGGGGCGAGTCATACTTCACTTACGTTCTGTAACCTGTATAATGACCAAACTGTAGCAAAAAATATCGTAAGAGCGAACACTGAGGAACTCTTTTTCTTGCGTACTAGCACATTACATTGCCTTCGACGGCATGCCACGCCATTAGCCATTAACTAGCGACTGCATCGGCAGCTAAATGGCTTTTTAGTTCGTAATGCACAACACAATCCGATTGGACACCAATCTGTACCGACTAAAAATTAGAAACAATCATATTTCAGTATCTGTAAAGTATTATTTCATGTTTTGTTTGTACACGGCTAGCCAGACAGTGTATGTTAAAGTTAAAGTACCAATGATTGTCACACACACACTAGGTGTGGTGAAATGTGTTCCCCCCCCCCCCCCGAAAGGGACAAGCGGTAGAAAATGGATGGATAGAAGTCATGCAGACCTCAACTTCCCAGCTTCTGTCTGCTCCAAAGTTTCAGCCTCTCTTCATGCTCTCTACAAGCAGCAGTTTATCTTTCGTTTATCCATCCATCCGTTTATACAGGTTCAAAAATATAATGTTGTGTCCAAAAATAGACATCTTCGTCATCTATTACCAAGTCTGCCATGATTAGAAGAAAGTCGAACGTACGTTGTTATGGGAACGGAAAAAGTGCGCTAAGGAAATAAGTTCCGGTAATGCATAAAATTACTAAAATAGAGTAAATATTGTACTTTTTACATATTGTTACGATATGTATGTTACTACATTATATATATTTATATATACATACATGCAGCGTGTATATAAAATGTTGATGGAGGGCTTTAAAGTTCTAGACGACTTTGAAGGCTACAATGATGACTGCCCTTTAGCTGTATTTTGCAAGGTTGTTTTTTTTAAGCATTTTTCAAATCCTAAAAAATAAGACGTGTGTTCTTATCTCTCATGATTGGCAACATGGGCAACATTCTCAAAAACCTGCAGTTCCTTTTTAAAGCGGTCATATTATTTTTTCTAAAAAAAAATTGGTCTACCTGACATGTAATAGTGGTTCTTTGGTCAGAATTTTGCATTGATAATGTTTTACAAACCATTATTCCGACCGCCGTTTTGTGGGCGGTCTTATTTATGTGCCTCCACTTTGACAGTGTCTTCTCCCCGTCAGCCATGTTGTAATTTTTCCATATAAAGTCTGCTGACAGATAAGTTGGTATGCCCCACATCAAGAGGATAGGGAAACAGAAGCTTGTTGATTACAATGGTGTATGAGAAGATATCTGCTGACGTCTCAAATGGGGAAAGTTTGGCGTATTCCAAACGGCTCGTTTGCAGCAAATGTGAAGGAAGACAGTATTTTTTCGGGTTTTTTTAGGTAGGTAGGTCTTTATTGTCATTGCACAAGTACAGCGAAACTTTGTTTTCAGCACAAACCCGTTCAAGATTAGACAAACAGTGTACAGGGTCACAGAACAGGAACGCTTATGGTTCGCCACAAGGCACCCCGTAAAAGATGGGAAAAATGTAAACGCTGAGGAAGAATGAGTAAAAAAAACTACAATCTAGACTGGGCTCCTAAGGGGCCCCAGTCTGGAGTGGGAAAAAAAAAACCTCCATAGCAAAGCATATATATATATATATATATATATATATATATATATATATATATATATATATATATACATATATATATATATATATATATATATATATATATATATATATATATATATACATATATAATTACAACTAAAGATGTCCGATATCGGCCGATAAATGCTTTAAAATGTAATATTGGAAAATATCGGTATCGGTTTTTATTATCGGTTATCGAGGGTTTTTTTCGTTTTTGTTTTTTAATTAAATAAACATAGAAAACGAGATACTTACAATTAGTGCACCAACCCAAAAAACCTCCCTCCCCCATTTACACTCATTCACACAAAAGGGTTGTTTCCTTCTGTTATTAATATTCTGGTTCCTACATTATACATCAATATATATCAATACAGTCTGCAAGGGATACAGTCCGTAAGCACACATGATTGTGCGTGCTGCTGGTCCACTAATAGTACTAACCTTTAACAGTTAATTTTACTCATTTTCATTAATTACTAGTTTCTATGTAACTGTTTTTATGTTGTTTTACTTTCTTTTTTTATTCAAGAAAATGTTTTTAATTTATTTATCTTATTTTATTTTATTATTATTTTTGAAAAGGACCTTATCTTCACCATACCTGGTTGTCCAAATTAGGCATAATAATGTGTTCATTCCACGACTGTATATCGGTATCGGTAATTAAAGAGTTGGACAATACCAGAATATCGGATATCTGCAAAAAGCCATATCAGACATCCCTAATTACAACGTACATCTCGAGATATCTAGTAACAGAGGGGAGGGAGAGGGGGGTCATGGTGCAGGCTGCAGCTCTCGGGCGCTGCCCATCCGTCCACCCCTATGGGATTTGCGTCATGGGCGTTGGATTTTGGGTGGGGTATGTGTGTGTGGCGTATATTTTTTGTGTGTGTGTGTGTGTGTGTGTGTGTGTGTGTGTGTGTGTGTGTGTGTGTGTGTGTGTGTGTCTCTCTCTCTCTCTCTCTCTCTCTCTCTCTCTCTCTCTCTCTCTCCTCTCTCTCTCTCTCTCTCTCTCTCTCTCTCTCTCTCTCTCTCTCTCTCTCTCTCCTCTCTCTCTCTCTCTCTCTCTCTCTCTCTCTCTCTCTCTCTCTCTCTCTCTCTCTCTCTCTCTCTCTCTCTCTCTCTCTCTCTCTCTCTCTCTCTCTCTCTCTCTCTCTCTCTCTCTCTCCTCCTCTCTCTCTCTCTCTCTCTCTCATCTCTCCTCTCTCTCTCTCTCTCTCATCTCTCTCTCTCTCTCTCTCTCTCCTCTCTCTCTCTCTCTCTCCTCTCTCTCTCTCCTTCTCTCTCTCTCTCTCTCTCTCTCTCTCTCTCTCTCTCTCTCTCTCCTCTCTCTCTCTCTCTCTCTCTCTCTCTCTCTCTCTCTCTCTCTCTCTCTCTTCCGCGGCCTTGATGTTATGCAGCTGATAGTCAGTCCAAAGTCCACAACAGGTCTGTGTCCATGAGAGACAAGAAGGGAGTTTGTTGTGTCTTGCCGCACTGTCCTTAAAGTTAAAGTACCAATGATTGTCACACACACTAGGTGTGGCGAAATTATTCTCTGCATTTGACCCATCCCCTTGTTCACCCCCTGGGAGGTGAGGGGAGCAGTGGGCAGCAGCGGTGCCGCGTCCGGGAATCATTTTTGGTGATTTAACCCCCAATTCCAACCCTTGATACTGAGTGCCAAGCAGGGAGGTAATGGGTCCCATTTTTATAGTCTTTGGTATGACTCGACCGGGGTTGAACTCACAACCTACCGATCGGACACTCTAACCACTAGGCTCCTTCGGGAGAGTCTCGAAGCCAGGGAAACAATCCAAGTTGAATGTTTTGTATGCGAGTGAAAATAAATTTGCTTTTCACTCTAAATTGTCTATGACTGGATCTCAAAATCCTGCGGGGCAGACAGTCCGATGTGATCCAAATTACAAGTGTCCACAGTTCTTCCTGCATCCTCCAATCATTTGTGGGCAGCTTTGGGGTACTTTGAAGACTGCCAGCAACTTCCAATTTGTCGACCAAAACAAGAGCAACGCTACTCCAATCAGCAGTTGTCCTGTTGTCATAATTCCGAATAGGTAGATATCTTCACGTCCTCGACTGAAAGGTCGCCAGGCACGCGGCACTTCTCCCAAGAGTCCGTTGTGTGCCCAGCAACAAATGCTCCGTCACAACAAGCAGGTTCCCCCAAAACCCAAAAATCTTGTCAATTTCGTTGAGGCCAGTTAAATAGTTCCAATGTTTAGATTTGAGAGCAGTGCAAAAAGAGGCAACAAAAAAGTTAAGACAAGACAAAGAAGCAAGCAGGAGAGATAAGGGAGAGGAAAGGGGAGCGTCCGCCCTCGATGAGTGCCAGTGAGAAAGATATCTCCACCATGCCTCCATGGTTTGTTTTCAGATTTTCAGGACTCATTGCAGATCCCAAATACATACATGGGTACCACTAGTAAGAAAAACTGGTTTTGCATAATGGGTCATCTCTAAATCTGAAGCAATCAATCACAAGTTATTTACATAGCCCTTATCACAAGTGCCTCAAAGGGCTTCCACGAACTACAAGGCATCCCCTGCTCTGAAAACACACTCTGCAAGGAAAAACTTAAAAATTCCAAGCAGCAGCAGCATCATCATCATCACCGCCTCCCTCCCCCCATTCTAGAACATTCGGCCAGACCTCAGCCAACGCCAACTCCTCGCGCTCTCACGCCATCCTGCAGATTGTCCTCAGAAGTAATAACCGCTCCGCCAAGCTGCACGGCAAGTTCTCCCTGGTCGACCTGGCCGGCAACGAGCGCGGCACGGATGTCAGCAGCAATGAGCGCGCCACCCTGGTGGAGACGGCGGAGATCAACCGCAGCCTCTTGGCACTGAAGGTGCACATGTTTTATCTGCCATGTGGTTTATCATCATCACATCCCTCTTCCTTCTCTACAACACAGGAGTGCATCCGCTCCCTGGGCAAGAACAGCGATCACATTCCTTTCAGAATGAGCACTTTGACCAAGGTCCTCCGAGACTCCTTCATCGGAGAAAATTCCAGGATCTGCATGGTACGTAAACATGACCTTCTAGCTACATACTTGTCTTGTGATCCACTACAAAGATGTATAGTAGTGCAACTAATAGTCATTCAATAGAAAATACCCTCATTTCAGCTACAAATTGTCTTTTGTACATGTATTGGCTTGCTATTAGCTGCATATTTTCATGTTTTCATTCACAAATGGAGTAAGACTTTACACGGCATACAGTCGCTTATTGCGGCACGGCCTTCGTCCTCCTCCTCCTCTCTCCTCCTCGCTAATACCGCCTTTGGAGGCCCATTTGTAGTGGTGGTAGATTTCTGTTCTGTGCGGCTGTTTCTTTGTTTTCGAAGCCGTGTCGGGTCTATGTCGTGTGCATTTCTTCCTTCTCATGAGTGTGAAATGTGCTAAATGACTAACTGAAAGATTGTTTGATTTAATTTGAACAATTGCATTGGTCCACCGTGACCCCTTCAGCAATGTCATTGGTCTCATTTGACAAGGCTAAATGTATTGGCGGCTTGTTAACCCGTTAAAATGTGTATATTAGCCGCAGCATTGTATAAAGTGCAGGGTTCAAAGTGTGTGGGGGGAGCTTATAGACCGAGAATTACTGTACATTAGGGTAATACATAAAGTACTGCAGTGCTATACACCCATTTTCTACCGCTTGTCCCTCTCAGGGTCACGGAGGAGCTGAAAAGGGTACTATACTGCCTTTGAAAAATACCTGGGTTTGATTTTCATCCGCATGCTGCCGTGCAGCGGTGACGTTGAGCGTCAGCGTGCACACACTCAGAGCTCAAAAGCAGAAACGGTGTGGGGAGGAAAATTGGCAAATGAAGCCGATTCTACTCGTTGATAAAGATGGTGCTTGAAGAGCAATATGAAGGCATTTGGGCTTTGAAACTATCCATCAAAATGACACTTTAACACGGGAGCGCTACAAGCAGTGCTTTAAAACATGCCTCGCCAAAGGTGGCATGATTAAAGTATTACAATCTTTGCTTCAGACTTATGTGAACATTTGAATAGCAATCATGGAGACCTGCACAATATATTGTAGTAAACTAGCTCCCCTGCTGTGCACATGTAAATACTAGAACGTGCGCATAGCTGCTTGGCTTGATGCAAATATTGGCGCAGTCCAAACCGCCCACATAGCACAAACTAATGCAGGTGAAATGACTGAATTTTGTAACAAATTCCTACAATTTTTATCTTGAACATTGTGTGTTTTATCTGCTATGTGTACTTTAATATTTTTAGTATTTACTAGGTGTGTAACGGTACACAAAAATTTTGGTTCGGTACGTACCTGGGTTTAGAGGTCACGGTTCGGTTCATTTTCGGTACAGTAAGAAAACAACAAAATATACATTTGTGGTTATTTATTTACCAAATTTGTAAACAATGGCATAACATACATATACACACAGAGTCCATTGCCAGGGTTAATGTGGTCAACATATATAAAATAAAAAACTAAATAAGATAAGGCTCAGAAAGGTTTCTTAACAAAACTTTTCTACATATAAAGTGCTTTTTTTGATTGATTGATTGAGACTTATGTGTAGATTGCACAGTACAGTACATATTCCGTACAATTGACCACTAAATGGTAATACCCCAATAAGTTTTTCAACTTCCACGTAATCAACATTAAACTGCCTCAAGTGTTGCTCAGATTAAATAAAATGACCAAACTTTTCTTCTACATATAAAAGTGCAACATTAAACAGTTTTAAGTCAACTCAGCCTCAGATTAACTTTTCTCCCCCCCCAGCCTGGCTAACTGGCAGTAAGAGGATATATGGGCTCATTGTTCTTCCACCATAGAAGTGGGTCAAAATCTAGTTTTTAATGCAATATGGACTTATATCTGCTGCTATAAAAACGTTTGTTATTGCTTTAGCCCTGCCTGACTCGCCGAGGAGAGGCTGCTTGAATGCGGTGGTGAAGCTTCAAATGGGTTAGCTTGCGTGCGTGGCGTGGTCCTTTAATATGTGACAGCATGTGAAGTGAGTGTGTGGGGCGAGCGAGGTGAGGAGCGGTAGCGCGAGTGCAGGGAGTGGCTAGTGTTTTGTTGGATTGGCTGTGTGCAAGACCTCAATAAAGCCACGATTTTGCAACTAATCGCCTGACTCGTCATTTACCCTGGAGTCCGGAGCGGGGGAGACCCACTGCCGGGTAGAGTGAAGGGTGTTTCCCCCGAGAATACATCGGCCTGGAGGAGTGTCTCCCCTGCGCTCCTCGACTACGGTCTGGGAGCCAGAAGCAGGAAAGGTGCAACACATGTGTTGTCAGAAGCAGCTGCTGAAAAATGTCGGCAAACCTCCCTCCTCCATTGTTGTATCGCGCAGCCAAAGTGTTCCCAAACGGGAGATTTTAACGAGGCAGGAGGGTCTTCCAATTCTGGCTTTTACATGTTGTTCTAGCCGGTCGCTGCTAGCATGTGTACTCGTTCGGTACACATCCGAACCGAACCAAAACCCCCGTACCGAAACGGTTCAATACAAATACACCCCTAGTATTTACTAATTGTATTTGTCTTAAAGCACAAACCAAGAGTGGCAAATCATTCTAACCTAATCCTAGATAATGAATGGCAGGCTACATGTAATATATAACATTGTAAATTGTTCTAAAAGAAAAGCCCAGTGTGTTTAATGCCTTTAATTGTTTTGTTTAATTTGTCTTCTAAAATTGTTCTTTTAGTGCAATAAGAACCATGTGTTTAATGTAAGATGTTTGTTAAAATGAAGCCAAAAAATATATATTTTTAAGGATTCCTTTATTTTGAAAAGGATAGAAATACATTTTGGTCCCGGTACCAAAATATTGGTATCGGGACAACCTAAGAGACTGAGTCAAAGTGATTTCCACTACTAATAGCTGACTTTATTATGAGAAAAAAGTCTGGAGAAGGCGTCATACTTCTCTCAAAGCGAGTATGAGCTTTTCTTCCTGTCACTCTCATGTGCCAGTGACCTGGAAAGAGGCAAACATTTTGAAAGATTCATGTTGTCTTTTTCTTATGAATGGACTGTCAGCGGTACAATGTGTACACTAACTTTCCATTGTGATCAGATCGCCATGGTGTCTCCAGGGATGGCTTCATGTGAATATACGATGAACACGCTACGTTACGCTGACAGGTCTTTTTTTTTTTTTTTTTTGATTTCCAAAAATGACATTTGACCCATTTTTATTGGATTGCACTGTTATTGTTTTGGAAAGTCATGTCATGTGTGTCCAACAGAGTGAAGGAGTTGAATGGTAATTCCAGGCCAGCAGAGAAGCCAAAGCTCAGGAGCCTGCTGACTGCTCCTCAGAAGAGGTCTGCATGTTCACTTTCACGCTGATACAATGGACTTCACTGACTTGTGCCCTGATGTGTCATAGGACGCGGCTGTAGACCACCAGCGTGTATGACGCCATAAGCCACGTGGCGGAACTAGAGGAGAAAGTTCTTGCAGAGCTACAGTGGCCTTTCTTCATTTTACAGCACCGATTTTCAATAAATATGCATGAAATAAGTGCAAACGCATTGTTTTTAACGTTTCTCAGAGGGCCAACGAGCTGCAAAGGAAATGGTGAAACGTGTAACGTGGAGGCAGGACTCCCATACTTGATAGACTACAATCAGAAAGTATCAGGTTTGTGCAAATGGATTCTAGTTTGATTCAATGGAGATAGTCTAACTTGTTTCATGTTGGTGTTGCTTCAACACCATCAACAGGCTCCTTGCTGGCCTTGCAAGCCGCTGTGGAAGAGAGAAAGGCAAGGCTCAAACACTAAATCATGCATCAAAACAGTTGCTTTTTATTGTCCTTTTTTAAGTGGTTTATGTTTCAATAAAACTAATGCAAGCACTAACTGAATAAAATGTGTCCATTTTGCAGTATTTACAGCTAATGGGGTAATAATTGGTGAATTTAGTATGAGGTGAGGTGGTCATAATGTTGATGAAATTGTATCCTAATAAAACTTGATTTACCTCTTGTGTTGCACTGAGTAAGTAACTACAAACCCCATTTATATGAGTGTACACATTTCATCAAATGTGATCTCAAGTTTTATTGCTACATGACCTGGGGTCATTTACAACTCCAGTGAAGTTTGTCACGTTGTGTAAATGTTAAAAACAGAATACAATGATTTGCAAATCCTTTTCAACGTATACTCAATTGAAAAGACTGCAAAGACAAGATACTTATGTTCGAACTAGTAAACTTTATATTTCGCAAATATTAGCACATTTGTAATTTAATGCCTGCAACATGTTTCAAAAAAGCTGGCACAAGTGGCAAAATAGAGTGAGGAAGTTGAGGAATGCTCATCAAAGACTTATTTGGAACATCCCACAGGTGAACAGGCTAATTGGGAACAGGTGGGTGCCATTATTGGGTATAAAAGCAGCTTCCATGAAATGCTCAGTCATTCACAAACAAAGACGGGGCGAGGGTCACCACTTTGTCAACAAATGCCTGAGCAAATTGTTTAAGAACATTTCTCAACCAGCTATTGCAAGGAATTTAGGATTTTACCATCTACGCTCCGTAATATCAAAAGGTTCAGAGAATCCGGTGAAATCAACTGCTCGTAAGCGATAATATTACGGACCTTGGATTCCTCAGGCGGTACTGCATCAAAAAGCGACATCAGTGTGTAAAGGATATCATCACATTGGCTCAGGAACACTTCAGAAAACCACTGTCAGTAACTACAGTTGGTCGCTACATCTGTAAGTGCAAGTTAAAACTACTATGCAAAGCCATTTATCAACAACACCCAGAAACGCTTTGCTGGGCCGAGCTCATCTAAAATGGACTAATGAAAAGTCTCTGTCGTCTGACGAGTCCACATTTTCAAATTGTTTTTGGGAAACTGGACCAAAGAGTAAAATAATCATCCGGACTGTTCTAGGTGCTAAGTGTAAAAGCCAGCATCTGTGAGTTACCCATACCCAAGGCATGGGTAACTTACACATCTGTGAAGGCACCATTAATGCTGAAAGGTACATACAGGTTTTGGAGCAACATATGTTGCCATCCGAGCAACGTTATCATGGACGCCCCGGCTTATTTCAGCAAGACAATGCCAAGCCACATGTTACAACAGCGTGGCTTCATAGTAAAAGAGTGCGGGTACTAGACTGGCCTGCCTGTAGTCCAGACCTGTCTCCCGTTGAAAATGTTGAAGCCTAAATAGCAGAATGGAGACTGTTGAACAACTTAAGCTGTACATCAAGCAAGAATGGGAAATAATTCCACTTCAAAAATGTGTCTCCTCAGTTCCCAAACGTTTACTGAGTGTTGTTAAAAGGATAGGCCATGTAACAGTGGTAAAAATGCCCCTGTGACAACTTTTTTGCAATGTGTTTCTGCATTTTAACTCTTAAGTTCATGATTATGCAGAAAAAAAGAGTAAGTTTCTCAGTTGGAACATTAATATCTTGTCTTTGCAGTGAATTCAATTGAATATATGTTTAAAGGATTTGCTAATCATTGTATTCTCTTTTTATTTACCATTTACACAACGTGACAACTTCACTGCTTTTGGGTTTTGTACAATATTGCATGTCTGGCTCAAAGTTGACTTGAATAAAAAAATGTCAACAATAATGCAGTGTTGTGTGGAAAGTGATGTTAGGATTAACTGCAAAAGCCTGCTGAGCCTTTAGTGTTTTCTGTCAAACCCCTGAATTTTTTTTTTTTTTAAATGCATGATATTTTAATTCATTGCAACACATGTAAAAGAAATCAACCAGTGTGAATTGATTGCAAAAAAAGGACATGTCATTTTGTCCATAGACATGAATTAGAAATAGTCCAAAAGTCAAACCATTGCACTACGTGTTGGCTGTCATAAAAACGACAGCTCAGAGCAGTTTTTAAATGATTTTTATCATTTTGAGGATATTTTTACGTCAGGTTTTTTGTACTTCTAATCCAGTGTTTTTCAACCACTGTGCACACTAGTGTGCCGTGGAGATTATCTAATTTCACCTATTTGGGTTAAAAACATTTATTGCAAACCAGTAGTTATAGTCTGCAAATTACAGTATGTGTTGAGTGTCGGTGCTGTCTAGAGCTTGGCAGAGTAACTGTGTAATACTCGTCCATATCAGTAGGTAGCAGCCGGTAGCTAATTGCTTGGTCGATGTCGAAAACAGCGGGAGGCAGCGGCAGGTAAAAAAGGTGTCTAATGCTTAAACCAAAAATAACAAAAAGGTGAGTGCCCCTAAGAAAAGGCATTGAAGTTTAGGGAAGGCTATGCAGAACAAAACTAAAACTGAATGGCTACAAATTAAAACAGAATGCTGGACGACAGCAAAGACTTACTGTGGAGCAAAGACAATGTACATCCGAACATGACATGACAATCAACAATGTCTCCACAAAGAAGGATAAAAACAACTGAAATATTCTTGATTGCTAAAACAAAGTAGATGCGGGAAATACCCCTCAAAGGAGGACATGAAACTGCTACAGGAAAATACCAAAACAAGAGAAAAAGCCGCCAAAATAGGAGCGCAAGACAAGAACTAAAACACTACACACAGGAAAACGGAAAAGAAAAAAGTCACAAGGTGATGTGACAGGTGGTGACAGTACACCTACTTTGAGACAAGAGCTATAGGACAAGCGGTAGAAAATGGATGGCTGGATTGACTCTTACTGTCAACTGAGTTTCGTTTTTTAATGATTTCTGCTGGTGGCGTGTTCAACACAAAAAAATGTGCCTTCGCTCAAAAAAGTTGAAAAAACACTGTTCTCATCAATAGATACTGTTTAGTTCGCATTCAAAAATCTGCTGTAATTCAGTATGTCGTTCGACTTCCAAGACGCGAGATGGCGACAAAACTAAACCATAAGTGCATTAGCGTTCTGGTGTGCTGGAGAAGAACATTTTGAAAGGACATTTTTTAATGCTAATGTTATTTTAGGATGTTTTTTTTAATCTATTTATTATTTTTTAAATATACTTCAATTGGTTTTTTGTATGTGTTTTCAACCAATAAGGATACAATTTACCTCGCATTCCAAAACCTGCTGTAGTTTGGTGTGTAGTTTGACCTCCAAGACGTTAAATGGCGCTACACTATATTACAACGATCCAGTCGTGCTGGAGAAGAAAAGGAGGGACTCAGAGTCGGTGTCACCCGCCAATCAGGAGGCAGCGGCCGGGAAGGAAAACACACCCCGGAGAGAATGGCGATGAAGTGGCTACGCTTCTCCTTCTCGTCTTCGGAGTTTTATCGATGTGTCTCGCCACGTCTGGTGACAGCGGTGTGAAGAAGATTGAAAATGCAGTTTTCTACAAGGCCCCCTGCTGAAGTTTCAAATCTGGTGAGCCGGCGAGCGCGAAAATGTGGCGAGTTAGCCGCAAGCTAGCTGACAAGCTAGCTTGCGGCTAACTCGCTAGCCTGCTAATGATTTATTTTAAAGCGTTCATCTTTAAGCGACACCTGTAAACCATTGACTAAATAGTTGTGCCAAAGTTGGAAGACGTTAATTATATGCACGGTGTATTAACAGGAAATATGATCTTGCGTTCGTCTTATTTCAAAGCATGTGGCTTAACTAACAGATAATGTCTTCAACCTGTGGGAAAATACTCATTAAATACATAAAAATACTAATTAAATACAGAAATACTAATTAAATAGCAAACGAATAGCTAAAGGGCGTCCTTAAGGAGTTACAAGTGTATAAAAACTGTTTTTTTTTGCTCAAATGTTTACGGTAAATAAACTTACGTCTAAATAAATGTCAAACATGTTGTGTTTTAACCCTTTGAACGCCCAATTGGTCCAATTATGTCATTGTTTAAAACTGTACATTACACGAGTTATCCTCCAAATTGCAAAACTATTGTAAGGAAAATGTTCCATATAAATTATCTTTTTTTCTCCAAAACAAAACCCTGAATTAGAAAAATTAAGTTGGAGTACCAATGATTGTCACACACACACTAGGTGTGGCAAAATTATTCTCTGCATTTGACCCATCACCCCTTGATCACCCCCTGGGAGGTGAGGGGAGCAGTGAGCAGCAGCGGTGGCCGCGCCCGGGAATCATTTTTGGTGATTTAACCCCCCAATTCCAACCCTTGATGCTGAGTGCCAAGCAGGGAGGTAATGGGTCATGCATGATTATATATAATAGTAAATGGGGTTTATCTTTTCCTGATAATACTAAAATGCACAAATGATTTATTCGATATATTGTTTACTAATCTGTATATTTAGTCTTTACACAATACTGCAGCCGTTTAATCGATAACTCATGTTATGCACATTTTGTAAATTAAAAATTGATATATTTGGATCAAATGGGCATTCCAAAGGTTAAAAACATGTTTGCTATTTATTTTAAGTTAAATAAGGGATTTGAGTAAAAGATCAAATTAATCCAAAATGTTTTTATACAGTCTTTTAACTCACTGAAAACTTTTTCATCCTTCTCATTACTGTACTGGGTTAAAAGTATTTCCCAGTGTATCGATATATGACGTCTCTGAAATAAAAAATAAACATAGAAAAAAACCTTCCTATACATTCAGAGCAACACAGCTAAAGTTATAGGCGAAAAATAGAGGGGTTAAAAAAAAGTATAACAACGTTTGCAATACTTTGGACGCTCATGAAATAATCCATTAATTGCTCATTTGTCACCGTAACCGTTGAGAGATAATGTCAGTTAATTATAACCTCCGCTAGATGTGATCTAAGGGCACATTAAAGCCTTAACCAACCACTGCGGATATTTGTTATTTACTTTGTTTCAAGCAAACAAAAGCAACACTTCTGCTGCTCATCTACTTTAAAGATGTCCTTAAATGATCCTAAGAGGTGAAATGATGCTCAATCATACGGTCAAAGTTGGCAATGTGAAGAATGACTCTATGGTTTGTTTTCATGCAGCATCTCCTGAGGGTACAAGCGGGTGTTTGAGGAGTACACGCAGGCTTTATACCAGCGGTACCCAGACATCCGCATTGAAGGGGAGAACTACCTTCCTATACCCGTCTATCGGTAAGAAAAAGATGACTTCTTTGTTAAAGAGTAAGCAGAATTCTCATGCAAGATACTTCATCTTTTACTACAACAGCCTAATGAATACAACACAAGTTGACTGTATTGGTGAACACACACTAAACATGCCACAATGTTGCTGCAGGGAGTTAATTAGATCCCAGGGCCTCCATTACTTGCTGTTAATAAACACCCTAGTGACCTGAAAAAGAATCTCTGAGGTCGAAAACATGTTGGTCACATTTATTAATTGTACTACTGCAATTGCACTGATTGTTATTTATTACTCCGGTACTCTTGTCTTGTTCTGTATATTGTACAGTATTTTGTATTTCTACAGTGTTTTGTACATTGTACAGGATTGCTTACTATTTTTATTGGATAGTAGTCTGTTTATTTCAATTGTTTGTTTTTTTCCTTTTTCTCTTTATTACCTCTTGTGTAATTTATTTTTACCCCATATTTGTTCCCTCTACCGCACCTTAAATTGGAGTCCTTAATCTCGTTATATGCAAATATAATGACAATAAAGTCCATTCTATTCTATTCTAATAATAGGTTAACAGCTGCAGTGTTTACCACATTTGTGCTTCTAGGTTTAGTTCAAGATCATGTTTTGTCATCTGAATCGTAATGTAAAGGTACTTTTTAAACATTTTAAAATATACAATTGCAAGAAGAATGTACGTCCGCATTATATAACAGAAAAACAATTAGTTTACCCACCCTTAACACGTGATAGATTTGTAGCGTTCAGGGAAGGGGACAGAAAATAATCCACCTTTTGAACATTGGTAACGTATTAAAAAGAAGTTAACCCCTGCATGTGCCAATGAGTTTTAGAGGCCCATTTCTCCAGAAGTTTTTTTTCATTTTCAAATTAAAAACACTTTTTTTTAACATAGTTATTAATTAGAATTGTATTTTTTAACAAAGTACCCCTTTGACTGAATAATGTCTCCCTATATTACAAAATTGTATTTAAATCCTACTATGTGACAGGGGTGTCCAAACTCTCTCGGCTGCAAACAGAAAAATCAAAGGATGCTGGACGGTTGAGGCAAAAATAATAATCACAATTATTTTTGATTGTTATTGTAATCACAATTAATTACAGGATGATTCGTTAATTTGAAACCATTTTTTGTACCCCCAAAACCCAACTGTAAATATAGTCGAAAAACAGATATAAACAATATTTTTAATTTTTGACTGTGACGTTTATACGTCACAAGTTCCGGAATTTGCATGCTCGTTGCGTGGCCCATTTTTTAGATTAATATAGTTTCATGATACATTTTTTTAAATTAATTGTCCAGCCCAAATGCAAGGGAACTTTGATATTTTGTAAAAAAAATACTAAAGTGAACCCTGGTCTCAAATTGGCAAGTTTTGTGAAAAATAGAATTAAAAAAAAAATAGAATTTAAAAAAAACCCACCATGTGATGTAATTTTCGTATGAAGTAAGGTATTATATAGTATATGAACACCATTTTAAATGGAAAGTGTGTTTTCACACACAGGAGAGCAGTTAATGCTCTGGTACAGTCATGCTCAGTCACTGGGTCATCAAATACAATTAAGCCACACCCATCAGGATACATGTGGCCACATTGAACATCGTCCTCACATGAGGCCTGTTTTTTTTTCTCTTAAAGCCAGTGTCTTTTTGTCATCCCCCTTCAGGCATATTTCTTCCTTCCTGTCTGTTTTCAAACTGCTGGTGATTGTACTCATCATTACTGGGAAGGATCCATTCGCCCTCTTTGGTGTACAAGCTCCGGGCGTGTGGGAGTGGGGCCAGGGAAATAAGGTACACTTGAACGCCATATGTATAGAACTGTGTACAGCTGCATGTATCACAATGACAACTGTTTATTAGCATAGATCAGGGGTTTCCAAACTACGGCCCGAATCTGGCGGGCAGTTTGTTTTCAAATTAATTAAAAAATCGGACAATCTGGATGCTGCAAATTTGCCAACATCTTGTGGACAACATGAGTAAATCAGGTCAATAGGGATGATGTTCGAAAACCGGTTCTCCCCATGCTTCGATAAGAAAAGAACCGATTCCATGGATTCAAATTCCTTTTTGAGAACCGGATACGAAGGTCCTGAGTAGTCCTGAGTTCAATCCCGGGCTCGGGATCTTTCTGTGTGGAGTTTGCGTGACTGCGTGGGTTCCCTCCGGGTACTCCGGCTTCCTCCCACCTCCAAAAAACATGCACCTCGGGATAGGTTGATTGGCAACACTAAATTGGCCCTAGTGTGTGAATGTGAGTGTGAATGCTGTCTGTCTATCTGTGTTGGCCCTGTGATGATGTGGCGACCTGTCCAGTGTGTACCCCGCCTTCCGCCCGAATGCAGCCGAGATAGGCTCCAGCCCCCCCCCTCCCCCCCGCAACCCCGAAAGGGACAAGCGGTAGAAAATGGATGGATGGATGGGTTCCCGTTATCAAAGCCACTATACCGTATTTTCGCGACCATAGGGCGCACCGTATTAAAAGGCGCCGTGTCAGTTACGGGTGCTGTTTCTGTATTTAACACATAAATAAGGCGCAGTGTATTTTTGGGGGCGTGCCTTTAGCGTCCTCTCTCACCTGAAACCTTCACCCGCATGCTGTCCTCAGTCACGTCCGCTTTTCCTTCATATAAACAGCGGCCCAGTCACATAACATCTACAGCTTTTGGAACTCAGTGCACACACAACAACCTATCTGGATTCGATAAGAGATTCGATAAGGAATCGGTTCGATAAGAGGATCCGATAATGGCATGGACATCGATAATTTCTTAACGAACATCATCAATGACCATTCATTGTTATTTAATGTGAATATAGCACAGCATTTACTGACATGACCCAGTCCAAACAACCATCCCGAGTCATAGCGCAAAAAAAATGCAACAATCACAAAAAGTCAACACACTTTGTCACACACAACACAACCAAATCCAAAATTAGAACCATTGAAATTCATTACAAAACACTCCACACTTTTGGCCATTGTAGCTGCTTGCTTTTTCTGATTGATTACACAACTTTGTCACAAAAGTAAACAAGGTAGGATTCGAACTTTTACATACAATATCTAATTATATTAATTAGTAATTCAGTTATAAATGTTATTATATATATATATATATATATATATATATATACACAGTATATATGTGTGTGTGTATATACAGTATATATGTGTGTGTGTGTGTGTGTGTGTGTGTGTGTATATATACATGTATGTATGTATGTCTATATATATATTTGTATTCAACTATATATATATATATAAAAAATGGTTTTTATTAAATAAATATAATAGTTACTGTACACGCTTTCGGCCCCTGGCCAACATTTTTAAGCTCAATGTTGCCCCCAAAAAGTTTGGACACCCATTCAGTGGATCCAATTGTTGTTTGTAACAACACAACATATTCCATGCCAAGTATCACTCATACCCGTGGGATTTAATTAGCCTGTCTGCTGAGAATTGCTTTATGCGTATCTGCTCCATCTCATCAGTAGTGATGGGTCAAACAATACTGAATCATCCATGCGTTATGAAACACAAGGAGCCATACTGTGTGTCTGTCACTTGGAAGAAAAAACTATGTGACTGCTGTGACTTTTGGCTCACAGTATAGCCTGTAGTAAATGAAGAATTTCATCATCGATCTACATGGAACTAAGAAAAAGGAATAAATCCCTACTTGTAGAACTTTTGATCTTGTAATGCCAAATAAGGTAAACGTTTTTCTTTTTAGGTTTACTATTTGGCTCAGAGTTGCGTAGGGATTCCCCTACATGTAATTGATGGAGCCCTGCCACTGCAAAATCAAATGAGGGTTTTTTTTTTAAATGGAAAACAATTTCAGTAATGTATTGTATATTGAAGGGGATGTAATGGTATTAAAATGTCACGGTACAATATTATCACGGTATCAAGGCCACGGTACCATATAATTGTGGTATACAGTATGTCCAAAAACAAAAGAGTTGGAACAAATGTTATACTGTGTAAAATGAAGTGGCAGGAATGTTTAGCAGAATCACAAACATAATGTTGTAATCATATTTACACATATTACACGGTACACATATTTTTAAGTGCAAATAGTGCAGGAACATCCACTGTTTCAAGAAAATATTTATTTAAAAAAAGTTTACATTCGAGTGTTCTGAAGTGACAATGTAAATAAACATTGTGTAAAACAATAATGTTCACTTTAGTGTCTTTCAACGTTTACTTTATGAGTAGCGGTGTCCTCTACAGTGGACATGTTTTATATCAGTCTGGAAAATGCTGTTTCTAACAATAACATTAACAATACAACTTTACAATAATAATAATGTAAATACCTCACAAATTGATGTTTAACTTGCTGGCTTCAAATATGTTTTGTTGGTGGCGGATATGAGGTGGCGACTTGTCCAGTCCAGGATGTATCCTGCAGCTGAATAGGGTCCAGCACCCCGCGACATGGAGAGAGACGAGGGGTGGAGAATGGATTGAATGACTGAGGATTTATCAAGTAGCGTTTCAGTTTACGTGTATTTCCCACGTAAACTGACGCTCGAGACGAAAGTGGCGAGCTTTTATTTCCAGAATGCAGACTTTAACTCCGCCAAAGAGGTTATGTTTTCGCCAGGTTTTATTAGCAACATAACTCAAATAATTATGAACAGATGTTGATGAAATGTCCCAAAAAAGCAATTCCTCTTATCTACTATGAGTACAAGCACACTTCAAATTCTGCTTTTCTTGGTGCTTCCGTGCTGCGCAGAGGATTCTGGGAGATGTCTTTTTTTTTCCAGAGCTGGCCAACGCAAAAGCGCCAGAAAAAAATTACACTGACCAAGTTTTCGTTTGATAACGTCACTCGACACAGCGTTTTTGTGAAGACTTAAAAACTGTATGTACAGTAGCGTTACACCCCTACTATATTGTACTGTAAAAAGCCCACGGACAGCGATCTATTAAATTTGCAAATATTAAGAGGATAATGGCGGCTTTTTAAAGAGCAGCAGCAGCGCAAAAAGCCAGTGAGGTCAGGCTCGCGAAACGACTAAGGTAAAGAGTCTCCCAACATTTGTTGCTAATTGTTTTTAATAAACAGTAAGTCACTAAAAAGATTGGAGATGTCTCTAGAACCTTGAATAATTCTTAACGAAGGGCAGCCTGTGTTGCATTGTACAATAAGCAGCACCATTTGAAAAATAGAGCAAAACGATATGAGAAAGAAATATGGTAAAGTACCAGTAGCGTGGAAAACCAAGTTGCCTCCATATTGAAGCTATTATCATATATATCTGATATATGACACTGAAAGTAGGGCTGGGCGATATGGCCTTTTTTTAATATCTCGATATTTTTAGGCCATATCGCGATACACGATATATATCTCGATATTTTGCCTTAGCCTTGAATGAACACTTGATACATATAATCACACCAGTATGATGATTCTATGTGTCTACATTAAAACATTCTTGTTCATACTGCATTAATATATGCTAATTTTAAAATTTCATGCAGAGAGGGAAATCACAACTAAGTCAATTGACCAACACTGTATTTATTAAACAGTTATTAAGCAGTGGCACAAACATTCATGTCATTTCCAAAACAGAAAGTGCAAAATTGTCAGTCATTTTAAAACAAGCTATTAGTGCACTTTAGTGCATGATGTCACTAAGATGACATATAACAACACTAAATTAAAGTGCACTCTTTGTACACAACGCTACTACAATAGTTTAAAACAAATAAAGTGCACGTTTGTGCATGATGTCACAAGATATTTCAATAACTGTCAAATAAAAATAAGCTGCATAATAGGAAATCAAATTGTGTATGTCCTTCGCTGTGTGTTAGGTTCCTGCGGACGTTATCTCCTTTTGTTGTTGATGTTTTTGTCATACGGTGTTGATCTGGAAATGTTTCAGCATTTTGATGGTGTGGGCGTGTGGCACCGAACGGAGATGTTGACATGCGGAGTAAGCACTCTTCATTCTCTAGTACGTGACTTTTCAAATGATGCTACATATTAGCAGTAATGCTACTTTTTGTAGCAATGCTTTTTCCCCACACTTGACAAATTACGGTTGTCTGTTCGACATATTCCCACTTGAAGCCAAACCACCGCCAGACGATGGACTCCCTGCTTTTTTTTTTGGGAATTAGATATTCCTTTATTTGTTACCAAATTCGCACCTTCTTTCTCTCGATTACCGCTCGCACCACTCCGCTAGCGTCACAGCTAACGTTACCCATGCTGCTACCTCTCTGCTCCGCGAGGGCGTATACGTATGTGATGTATGACGTGACAGTATGTGACGTATGTAAGAAGGTGCGCTTGCTGTCTGTGAGAAGGACAGACAAGAGAGTGAGAAGAGCCTGTAGTGTAATGCCCGCAGCTAAAAGCAACTGCGTGAGAACGTATACTCGAAAATCACGATATAGTCATTTTCTATATCGCACAGAGACAAACCCGCGATATATCGAGTATATCGATATATCTCCCAGCCCTAACTGAAAGACTTCCAAAGTTTGCTAAAAATAGATGTGATCAAAATGGTATCGATCTCCCGGAAATTCTTGAGGCCATAATGAGAGATCATGAACGAGCCAGACATGTCACCATGTGACATAGCGGTAGGAACCGCAGATCCCTTCACCATCAACAACAACGCAAATCATGCAGACTTTGTGAGAGCTAATAACGATTACTTTGGGACAATGATGATCCAGAACCTTATATTGTTGATGCTGAATATAAGGAGGATGATCTACAAGTTTTAGAAGCTCTGCTAAACAGATCCAGCTTTAGTGAAACACTAAGCATAATGTAGCTGTATTGCTAAGTGCTAAACAAGAAATACAAACATAATAAAACTATAGCTTACTTAAGGTACGATGTCTGTGCTCACTTGGATGATGACTGATAGGATGTCCATATCTTTCCGTTTAGATGAAGAATTAATCATGATGCACACAAAGGGTTAACACGGAAGTTTACCTGCAGACACTGTGTTTTGTTGTGTGTGTTTATCTTCATCGCCGGGTATACATTGAATGTCACAGATGAACAACTTCTAGACTGATGGTTAATTCCTCCTAATATTCAGATGAATGGCATGATTTTAATCTAGAATAACTTTGACGAGCTGAGACGAGATGATGCGGGAGCAGCAGGACACCGCGGCCAGCTCACAGAAAAGCAACAGAAGGCCTCTTAGCTGTGTGCCATCAATCCGCCGCTAAAAATAGTTTGTCTGTGTTAGTGCTTATAATAACAACATGGCTAATATTTGGTTAATATTCAGGTCATTATATGTATAAAAAGCATTGTTGGCGGGTTTTGGATGGTTATTTAGAGGATTTTTGGGTGAAATAGAGAGCCCCCATTGACTACATTGTTAGCAGACTTTTTATGTATTTATTTATTTACGACATAGAATGCATAAAAAAGAAAAACATGTCTTCATGTCTTATGTAGGGATTGTGAATGATAGACAGCAATTCTTTCTCTCCAATGTTTGCGTATTTCCAGTATGACTGATCTAATAATATGGTCAGAGTGCAGAAGTGTTAATACACTGACGTCAATCTACGGACATTACCAAAGACGTTCGGAGCGAAATATTCCAAATGGTTGTCTGAATTTTTGGCATTTTGTGATGTTTAGACGGTGTTTTCACATACTTTGCGGATTGTAACTACAATTGGATTTGTTTAATCATACAATGAAACACAATCAAGCATATAAAGTCAACTTGTTTTTCCATTCCACTGGTACTTTAATACTAATTAAACACATTTGTTTTTAAATGTACAGTATCTAGAATATTTTAGACTTTTTAAAAAAAAGAAAATGATCTGCATCAACGCCGATTATGCAAATCATATGATGACATATTGACAACATCCCTAGCCACGCCCCCATCGCCACCGTATATTGGCAATCTGGGGGAAACTGTTGGGTCTTTCATATTTCTTTCTGCAGAGCCGTGCGTAAACTATGTCTACGTATTTCAAGTTACGTGCGGCCCCAATTTCATCAATTCCTATTAGTTATTAGATTAGATCAACATGGGGCCAAAGAAGGTGCTCTCTCCTGATGAAGGTGAGGAGATAAGGAGATCGCTTGAATTTTTAACAGCAGAGGTATCAGCCATTAAGCAGTACTAAGAGACAATTATGCAGCTGGTGGAGGAGGTAAAAATTCTACGAGTCGAGAATGACGCAAAAAATTTACAAATAGAACAATTAACGGACCGAGTGGACGAACTGGAACAGTACACAAGAATAAATAACGTTATTCTGACCGGGCTTAATATAAAGCCCCGTTCATATGCTCGGGCGGTGACTGCTAATGGTGGAGAGGAGCCCGGGAGTTTGGACATCTCCACAGAGAGGCAAGTGGCAACATTCATGGAGTCAAAAGGTATATTCATGGACATGGCAAATGTGGAAGCTTGCCACCCACTCCATAAGAAGAAGGATAATTCGGCACCAGTAATAATAATGAGATTTGTCAATAGGAAACATAAAACTGCATTACTAAAACAAGGGAGGAAGCTGAAAGGAACAGACGTGTACATAAATGAACATTTAACAAAGAAAAACGCAGACATCGCCAGAAAAGCACGTAGCGTAAGGAAACAAGGAAAAATACAACAAACATGGACAGCAAACTGCAAAATATTTATTAAACTAAATGGAACACCAGAGGAAGCAAGAGTAATAGTCATAAGGAAAATAGCAGAGCTGGATAAATTTCAATAACGATAAAAAAATTAAACACAACCATGACACAAACAAACAATAATCAATCAAACAGAGAATTTATAACCTTTTCCAGCATTGAATATAACAGGACGGACTTGGACAGTGCTATAGATCCAGACACACATTTTTTTTCTCACATGGACAATAATTGTTTATATTATACAGAAGTACAGTACAACACCAACATTAATTCCAATAACAAACTGTCAATTATTCACATTAACTGCAGAAGCTTGTATGCCAATTTTAACAATATGAAATCATTTTTGGAACAATTTAAAGAACCTTTCAAAATTATCGCTGTATCAGAGACATGGATGGATCCAAAAAAAGGAATGGACTTTGGACTAGAAGGATATGAACTCAATTATATTAATAGAGTAAATAAGAATGGAGGCGGAGTTGCTGTATATGTGATGAAGGACTTCCATTACAAGGTGGTAAAAAACATGTCATTGGCTATTGACAATGTTTTAGAGTGTATAACCATTGAGATATGTCATGAAAGAAGTAGAAATGTATTGATCAGTTGTGTATATATAGGGCACCCAACTCAAGTATTGAAGGATTTGAAGACTGGATTAAGGGAACTTTCAATGGAATCAGTCAAAAAGTACTTTTTTTATGTGGAGACTTCAACATTGATCTCTTGAACCCCAACAAGCAAAAGTCCATTAATGATTTCACAGATACAATGTATAGTATGAGTTTGTATCCCCAAATCACAAGGCCAACCAGAATTGCAAGTCACAGTGCTACACTTATTGACAATATCTTCACTAATGTCTTTGAAAATAACACAACAAGTGGACTGTTAACAACCGACTGCAGCGACCATCTGCCAGTCTTTACTATTTATGATGGGAACTACAGGAAGAAGAATATTGACAAAAAGACATTTCAAAGACTATGCACAGAGGAAGGAATGATTTCCTTCAGGAAGGATCTGAGGAAACAAATTTGGGACAACGTATATAATGAAGATGATGTAGATGATGCATATGGGAATTTTGTTAACACCTTTCTTACACTCTATGATAAACATTGCCCATGGAAAGAACGTAGTAAGAAGCAAAAGAAAAACAACCAACCATGGATGACAAAAGGACTGAAAAATGCTTGTCACAAAAAAAACACATTGTATCGAATATTTATAACACAGAGATCTATAGAGGCAGAAAATAAGTATAAGAAATATAAAAACAAACTAATTGGTATACTACGAACATGTAAGAAGGAATACTACAGTCAATTATTAAACAAGAACAAAAACAACATGAGAGCAACATGGGGCATCCTAAATAGCATCATTAAAAATGGTGCTAAGAAAGATTACCCCCAGTACTTTCTAGATGGAAATGCAAAAAAATGACAATATGAACCAAATAGCGGAATGTTTCAATGATTATTTTGTTAATATCGGAAAAAATCTGGATCAAAGAATTCCAAATGCAGATGATGGGTCAGTTGAGGTCTTGAGTGAGCTCATAGACAGAAATCCCAATTCCATTTTTCTTAAAAGTGTAACAAAAGAAGAAATAATCAAAATTGTAAATCCAAGACCTCAACCGACTGTCATGGAATAGATATGGTAACGATAAAAAAGGTTATACAAGACATTTCAGAACCTCTGGCATATATCACCAATGTATCATTTTTAACCGGTAAATTCCCTGATATAATGAAAATTGCAAAAGTCGTACCAATTTATAAGAATGGAGACGTACACCAGTTTACTAACTACAGACCAGTTTCATTACTTCCACAATTCTCCAAAATCTTGGAAAAATTATTCAATAGTCGATTAGATTTATTTATTAACAAAAGTGGGACGCTTGTGGAGAACCAATATGGATTCCGAGCAAATATCTCAACATCAATAGCACTAACCAAAATAACAGAGGAAATTACCAATGCAATAGATGGTAAAGAATGTGCGGCCGCAGTATTCATGGACTTAACAAAAGCATTTGACACAATTAATCATGATATTTTAATACGAAAATTAGAACGATATGGCATCAGAGGTTTGGTATTGAATTGGGTAAGAAGTTATTTAACCAACAGGAAGCAATATGTAAATATGGGTGAAAATATGTCAACACGGCTAGATATATCCTGTGGTGTACCCCAGGGGTCAATACTGGGACCAAGATTGTTCAATCTTTATATAAACGACATTTGTAAGGTTACGAAGGACTTAAAGTTGGTTTTATTTGCAGACGACACAACTGCTTTCTGTTCAGGAGAGAACACACAGAAGATAATACAAATAATAACAGAAGAAATGAACAAATTAAAAAGATGGTTTGACAAAAACAGACTATCTTTGAATCTCAGTAAAACTAAAATAATGCTATTTGGTAATAGTAGAAAAGAGCATCATACACAAATACAAATAGACGAAGTAGACATAGAAAGGGTAAAAGAAACTAGATTTTTGGGAGTATTAATAGATGATCAAATGAACTGGAAATCTCATATACAAAACATACAACATAAGGTGGCAAAAAACATTTCAATAATGAATAAAGCAAAATATGTCCTGGGCCAAAAATCACTGCATATTCTCTACTGCTCGCTAGTGTTACCATATCTGAGTTATTGTGCAGAAATATGGGGAAATAACTACAAATGTGCGCTACATTCGCTAACCGTGTTACAAAAAAGATCAGTTAGAATAATACATAATGTTGGATATAGAGAACACACAAACCCTTTATTTATTAAGTCAGAAATATTAAAGTTTGGTGATTTGGTAAAATTGCAAACAGCTAAAATGATGTACAAAGCAAACTATAACCTGCTACCAAAGAATGTACAACAATTCTTCTCAACTAAAGAGGAGAAATATAACCTTAGAGGAAAAAATAATTTAAAACATTTATATGCACGTACAACACTTAGAACTTTTAGCATATCAGTATGTGGAATTAAATTATGGAATGGATTAAGTAAAGAAGTTAAAAATTGTACTGATCCAGTTTAAGAGGTTGTTCAAAATAATAGTGCTTGCAGAGTACAAAAAAGAAGAATTATGAGAAATACTTTCAACCTTATTGAAAATAAGGTTGAAAGTATCTCAGTATGTTAATAATGACTGAATTAATTAATTAATTACATATTACAAAACTGTTGTATACTAATTCATAGATGTTATTTTATTATATAAAAGGTCAGTAAATGATTCTATATATTTGTAAACGCTTGAAGTGAGAAAGGGGTAGGATTAAATAAGCTTTGCTTCTTCCTACTCCTTTTCGGGCATGATGTAAAATGAAATGATATGAAATTGTGGATGTATTATGATGTAAGTGTGTTCATGTTCGAAATAAACTAAAGAAAGAAAAGAAAGTTACACTCATTAAACTATTGATGGTCGCAACAAAATAGAAATATAAGCTTTTTTCTAATCGTTTTAATCGATGTAATCTTTGCAGCTCTACTCATTAGTGTTACTTGAACTAAGAAGTGCTGTGGGCCATTGTAGTTTTTTTTTTTAAAAAGCTTCCTTCCTGCTATTTTCAGATTTATGCGTGCATGATGGTGTTCTTCCTCAGTAATATGATCGAAAACCAGTTGATGTCCACGGGAGCTTTTGAAATAACATTAAATGGTAAGTATCTGAAAATGTGGACTAAACCACAAGATGATTCAGTTATAATATGAATATTTTAGTTGATATTTGTGTGGGGAAATAATCTTGCCTTTGCATAGATGTGCCAGTGTGGTCCAAACTGGACTCTGGTCACCTGCCCTCCATGCAGCAGCTGGTGCAGATCCTGGACAACGAGATGAAGATGAACGTCCACATGTACACAAATCCGCACCACAACTCATAACACTCCTCAGTGCGTAGCGGGAGCTAAAAGCCCTTTCATGTAAGAACATTACTTGTTTCAAATGTTACATTTCTATATTTTAAGTAGGGGTGCAACCATTTGTTGACAATAACATTTGCAGACAAATTTGTCACCATAGTGATGTCATCACTCATGTTTTTCTGGAGGGACGTGAGTCAGCACCGCCACACGGGTGAAAACATGTCAAGTGTGGGAATATATCCTCCTATTCTTGTATTTTGCAAAGCAGATATTGTTTTTATGACACTATGTGATACGGGAGCATTTAAAGCGAAGGAATGTCGCACATCTGGAGGATGCGGTCTCAACTTGGCAAGATGGTTAGCTTGTACCTTGCTAGCTAGCTTACTGTGTGAGACGACGACATGTGAAAAATGTATTTAACTATCATTTTAGCCAAAGTCTGACAGCTAAACTTTGTATAAATCAATTCAAGTACTTTTAAAAGCAGCACCAATTTGCAATGCAATGAAGAAATTCACAGGAACAAACGTCACACCCCCACTAGACATTACGAACCAACGCACCGGTATCATAACATTAATCATCCAATCTATTAGATAGCTAAAATGTTGATCACTGATACAATTATATGCATTGAGTCTATTAGTGCTAAAACTGCCAGGAGTTACTATCAGTGTGCAGCTTTTCAAACACATCACAAAATGCTTGTTACTTTTTGAGCAAGTGAGTTTTATTTGACTCATTTTTTACATAAAAAATGTATTTGTTTTATTTTGCACTTTTCCTGTCCTTACTTTTAAATCAACAAAAGTTTAACAGTTTTTAAAATTTTTGTCACAGCCTAATGAACAGCATAGTTACAGTATAAATACATATTAATGAATTTGTCATCTTAGTTGTTAGTAAGCACATGGCTAAAAATATATCAAGCTGAATTTAAAAGTTGATGGCTAAATCAGAGCCATTGAATATGTGTACGCTTGTTAAGATAGCCGATGACAAGTCGACCATCTAAATAGTTGTTATTTCTAAGTCTCCCTGTGTTTCCTGTCCAGGTTTGAGGTGGGAGTCTCTTGAGGCTGTGACGCCATGTTTATGAAGGTCTGTGCTGAAGGCAGGACGACTGCAAGCACAGACTGGATGCCCCCATCGTCGTCACCACGCCCCTTAGAGACACTCCATCCCTGACGCCAGAGTGGGATTGACAGCTCCCCATGCCAGTCATTTTCTTCTCTTTCCCTTCTTACCCAAGCAGACATCAGATTAGGAGAGATTGGCTCTCGTGGGTGTTTTATTCAGTAGTCTCTAACCGGTCATATCTTATTGATTGTGCTAATTCAATTGTCATATTTGTACCACTGAGCCAAGTGTAGAATTAATAATTAATAATAAACATTAGCTAATGCCCTGTAGAAGTGCACATCTTATCATGCTGTTGTCTAAATAATATTGGAGACATTGTTTTGCTGTTATTTCCAAATAATTTTTATATTTGCAGAACTTGGAGATACAATGAATAAAGCTATTGTGACTATGAAAGCAGTGGTCTTCTCTTGAGTGCCGTTTAGAGACAGTCCTGAAGGCAGCCCTGGATGAAGATGCGCTCATGCTGACTCATCAACATGTTCGCGCTGACCTCCAGAAGCCGCTTGCCAAAAGCACAGATGCTCGGGGACGGAACGGTCTTCTGATGCAACGGCGCTATGAGGCTCCAGTTGAGATGGTAGATACACAAGTGGATCTTTATTCTGGCGGCCAGCACGAAGAGCTCATCCTTCAGCACCGATAGTCCACGGGAAGGTCTCGCTTTTGTGCATTTACACTGTGGGAACGTTGAACACTGAATAACCACAAACTGAGATACGTTTAAAACGATAATAGACTAGAATGTAGCTTTAATAAAACAGAACATGAGTATCACCTGAACGCTGCAGCTACCCACGCTACACCTGGCCTGTTGACCGTTAGCCAGGAAAGAGACAAACACTTGGTCCTTGGCCAGCACTCGAAGCCCAAAATTTCTATTGATGGACAGGAAGAGGGGAGGCAGGTGAGGCGGAGGAAGGTTTCTCCAGGTCCAGCGACGAACTCTGACGCTGGTCTCATCCAAACACTGACCACCTAATCGACTAAGGCTCAACCTAAAAGCCATCACAGACAACCATCCGCACACCCCGTTATCAAACAACTTCAGTATGGCCTGTTTTTACCATCTGTTTACCATATGTTTCCATTTTTGTGGTAACAGGTGGCCATGCCATTAGACTGGAAGATGGCTCGGATGGGTCGATGGGGCGTCCTGAGGTTTTCATCATACAATACACAAGCCCTTCCTTTGTCTTTGGTGACCACCACGATGAGAGCCACATGGCCGCTAGGGTAACTGTCCGCAATGACAAGGATGGACGTTTGACAGAGTATGTGCAACACCTATATCTCAAGGTAAAATATGATTTTGTAGTGCATACAAGAGCTGGGCTGAGCCATCCGGGAACATGTTGACAAAGGTCTTGCCGTTCAAATAAAACTTCTGTTGAAATTTGCCATCCTGTCAACACAGTGAAGAATGTTAAGCGATAGTTCTTATGTTGCATTAGATTTTGCATAATATGCAAGAAAATGATGTACATAAAAAGTAAGCTCTTTAAAGTAATGTTCTCATACATCCAGGGCATTTAATCGATCGCAACTGGACTCTTGAGTTTGTCTGAGAAACTGGGAGCTTTAAGGTGATATTTAGTAGGAACATGCACATTACTACATTGTGTTTAGTCAGCTGTTGGTTAACTAACCAAATTGTAATTGGAAACTAATTTCCACAGGCTTACTCTACTGCAGTAGCACACTTTGGCCACAAGGGGACACTCGTGGTTGGGATGGAGAGCTGTTTTTATTACAGTAGACCCTCGAATATCATGGTTATTTGGTCCAGGGCCTACGAATGTTAAATTTATTTCTGAGAGGTATACATTAATTATAAATTAGATGTATTCATAGATGGAATGGGGAAAAAACTTCTTTAAATATGTGTTTAACGTAATGAAAGCCCTCGAGACATGACAACACCCACATAGTGGTCTTCATACATTTTTAATCCGATTTACAGTGGTTCTCAAACTTTTTTCAAAGTACCACCATACTGACCAACATTAACATACAGTACGTAGTAAACCTAAGTATTCATTAAGTTCCACCATAATGACCAACATTAACATACAGTAACATAGTATTGTTATGTTATTGTTTTAAATAACACATCGTTGGATGACTTGCAGAACTGTCTTTTAATCACGATCACATATTACAAACGCTACTTCAACACTCGTGCGTACAAGGTGTGTACCTCTCTCAAGAGTCCTACCTGACACCTACTATATATTGGTTCCTAGTCATTTGTAGACTCTTACTACCACCATGTGGTCAAACACTATCATTACATCCCCCTTTCTAAACTAAGCACCCATTGCTAATACCATGTCATGTATTAAACAAATAACTTGTTTTTCTATCTTGACCACATGAATATGCAATATTTTCAAAAACTATCCATGCACCACAGTATTAGAAAACATTTAAAATATTTTTAAAAAACATGAACTCTTTAGCTTGTCAATCAGTTTGATATTATACGAGTTCAATAATACACGTAGTCATCATTCACAGGTTTCTTGATCTGCCTTGTAGATCTTCTCAACACAGGTTCAGGATCGTCAGTCACATCTTCATTCATGTGCTGCATTGGCATTGTTTCACAGTCAGTAGGTGTAGATGAAACCTCGGACTCAGCTGTTGCTTGGTTTGAAACCGTCGGTGTAGATGAAACCTCGGACTCGGCTGTTTCTTGGTTTGGAACAGTCTCTGGAACCCTCAGCAAACTGCGACGATTGCGACGTAGTATCTGTCCTTCTTCACTCCTCACAGTATATGATCGTGGTGATGTTTCTTGAAGAACAGTAGCTTTGGTTTTCCAACCATCAGGACTTTCAATTCTCACTGTGTCACTTGGTGATAGTAGTGGGAGCGATTTGGCTGCTTTGTCATAAAACGACTTCTGCTTTAGCTTTTGTTGCTTTAGCTTCCGTTGCACTTTTTGACTCTGCGTTGGTGTAGACATACTTGGTAGTGTCGTACGAAGCTTTCTGTTCATCAGCAGTTCAGAGGGTGACAAGCCACACTCAAGAGGTGTCGCTCTGTAGCTAAGTAGTGCTAGGTATGGATCAGAGTTACTATCCACTGCTTTCTTCAAAAGTTGTTTGAGAATATGTACTCCTTTCTCAGCCTTTCCATTTGACTGCGTACAGAGGGCTTGACGTCACGTGTCTGAAATCATAGTGTTTTGCAAATTGCTGCTACTCTTTACTGTTGAAACATGGTCCATTGTCACTCACCACAGTATGTGGTATACCATGTCTAGCAAATATAGATTTGACATGCGTGATCACACAGTTTGATGATGTGCTTGATAGCAAAGCCATTTCAAGGAAATTAGAATAGTAGTCAATTACAACAACATACTCTTTGCCCTTCAAATAAAACAAGTCCATTCCCACTTTCTGCCATGGTGCAGTAAGAACTTCAGGCAATATCATGGGTTCTTTGGTTTGTTTGTTTCTGTATTTTTGACATGTTGAACATCTGCCAATCATGTTGTCAATGTCTTTGTTGATTCCAGGCCAGTATACAGTGTCGCGTGCTCGTCTCTTGCACTTTTCAATCCCTAGATGACCTTCATGGATTCTTTGTAGTATATCCTGCCTCAATGTTTGTGGAATGGCTATTCGGTTTCGCTTCAGTAAAAGTCCATCCACAACACTTAGTTCACCTCTAACATGGAAGAACCGTGGGCTGGAACGTGGAGGCCATCCATTCTGCATGTTGGTAATAACACGCTGCAACTCTTCATCTTTTGCCGTTTCCTCAGCGATTTGTTGTGATTTTATGTCTGACACTGGAAGTGTAGCTGACACCATATTCACATGGGTTTTTTTTGGTCTAAGTATTCATTAAGTATCAACATAATGACCAACATTAACATACAGTAACGTAGTAGGCCTAAGTATTCATGAAAAACAAGGCAGAGATTTTATTTACCAAGTATATTTAATATTTTTGGACACTAACATTACACACCAGTTTGAATACAGGAAAATAAGACACTGTATTTTAGTATTTGATTATTTGGTGTAACACTAGATGGAGCCCGCATACCAATAGTGGTACACGTACCACAGTTTGAGAATCCCTGCAATATAAGGCTGAGCCAATCAGTAATCACAATACTGGACCGTGCTCTCTGATTGGTTTGGGCTCACCTAGTGGCCAATATTGATATTTTTGTTTTCAATGACTATTTTGGTCTACTACACTACTGTATTTTAATGTTGGTCATTATGTTGGTACTTAATGAATACTTAGGTCTACTACATTACTATATTTTAATGTTGGTCATTGTAGTGGTACTTAATGAATACTTAGGTCTACTACACTACTGTATTTTAATAGTGGTACTTAATGAATACTTAGGTCTACTACACTACTGTATTTTAATGTTGGTCATTATAGTTGTACTTAATGAATACTTAGGTCTACTATACTACTGTATTTTAATGTTGTCATTATGGTGGTACTTAATAAATGCTTGGGTCTACTACACTATTGTATTTTAATGTTGGTCATTATAGTGGTACTTAATGAATACTTAGGTCAACTACACTACTGTATTTTAATGTTATTATGGTGGTACTTAATGAATACTTAGGTCTACTACACTACCGTATTTTAACGTCATTATGGTGGTACTTAATGAATACTTAGGTGTACTACACAACTGTATTTTAATGTTGTCATTATGGTGGTACTTAATGAATAATTAGATCTACTGCACTACTGTATTTTAATGTTGTCATCATGGTGGTACTTAATGAATACTTGGGTCTACTACACTACTGTATTTTAATGTTGTCATTATGGTGGTACTTAATGAATACATAGGTCTACTGCACTACTGTATTTTAATGTTGGTCATTATAGTGGTACTTAATGAATACTTAGGTCTACTACCCTTCTGTATTTTAATGTTGGTCATTATAGTGGTACTTAATGAATACTTAGGTCTACTACACTACTGTATTTTAATGTTGTCATTATAGTGGTACTTAGTGAATACTTAGGTCTACTACACTACCGTATTTTAATGTCATTATGGTGGTACTTAATGAATACTTGGGTCTACTGCACGACTGTATTTTAATGTTATTATGGTGGTACTTAATAAATACTTAGGTCTACTACACTCAGTGTTGGGATTAACGCGTTACAAAGTAACGCGTTACTGTAACGCCGTTAGTTTCGGCGGTAACTAGTAATCTAACGCGTTATTTTTTATATTCAGTAACTCAGTTACTGTTACTACATGATGCGTTACTGCGTTATTTTACGTTATTTTTTATGTAGTATCGGCTAGAAACAGAAGATCTGATTGTGTTTTATTGGAGCGCTGTGGTGTCGTCCTTCTGAATCTCTTGTGTCACAAGGAAGAGGCGCGCTGTGTGTGTGTGTCTGGGTGTGGGGAGGGAGGGAGGGAGGGGAGGGGTGCGTGCAGCAGCATTGGTGAGGGAGGGGCGGAGACAGAGAGAGCGAGAGAGTTATGATAAACGCGCATGCGTCGCCAGGCTCTGCTTTTTGTCGATAGATTTATCAGATTTAATTTTTTATTATCAATAGCAGGGGTGTCAAAAGTGTGCCCCGGAGGCTATTTGCGGCCCACAGCTAATGTTTTAAAGGCCCACAGCACATTCTAAAAATACTATTAAAATAAACAAAAACATAACAAAAGTGAAATAAAAAAGCTTAAAGGTGAAATGTAATTTAGAAAAAGTTACAATGTTGACTAATAAAACAAAGGTGTTTTTTTTTTCTTTCAAACTGTCATTGCTCAAAACATAATATTGAATCAAAATCAATGTTATTATGAATTATAGTACACACACACTTCAATTCTCTTATATACTCTTTCATTCTAGACTCCTAGAGTGTTTGATTATCACATCACTCTAAATGTATAGACTATAAAGTTCACAAACATAAAGAAGGATGCTAGTGGGCCAGGCCAATCTTTCCTTTTCTCTAAACTAAAACTGGGGAAATGCGTAGTGTTCTGGGCTTCAGACATGATTTTATTTCAGAATTCCTTGAGAGAAAAAACGCCTGGTTAGGCTTTGTGTATGTAAAGTTAAAGTTAAAGTACTTCCTTGGTTTACAGCTATGTTGTTATTATGCTGTTTGTTACTTATGTATGTTATGTTGCAGCTATTTAAAATAGTTTTGTCAATTTGTTCTAGCCTGAAATAAATTGGCCCTTTGAAACACATCTTTGTCTTTGTGTGTTGTATGTAGACCACATTGCTTAGCAGAGTTCAGTGATGCAAATGCATGTCAAGTTGATCAACACATTGTATTATTCTCCAGTGTAATAACAGTACTGACATGAAGGCTAAAAGGGCATTAATGGGAGCTTTAAAAAAGAAAAGAAAAAAGAAGTAACTAAATAGTTACTTTTCACAGTAACACATTACTTTTTGGTGTAAGTAACTGAGTTACTTTTGAAATAAAGTAACTAATGACTGTAACTAGCTACTGGTTTTCAGTAACTAACCCAACACTGACTACACTACTGTATTTTAATGTTGTCATTATGGTGGTACTTAATGCATACTTGCCAACCTTCCCGGATTTTCCGGGAGACTCCCGAAATTCAGCGCCTCTCCCGAAAACCTCCCGGGACAAATTTTCTCCCGAAATTCAGGCGGACCTGAGTGACGTGTCGACAGCCTGTTTTCACGTCCGCTTTCCCACAATATAAACAGCGTGCCTGCCCAGTCACGTTATAACTGTAGAATGATCGAGGGCGAGTTCTTGGTTTCTTATGTGGGTTTATTGTTAGGCAGTTTCATTAACGTCCTCCCAGCGCGGCAACAACACACAACAACAGCAGTCACGTTTTCGTCTGCCGTAAAGCAGTTTGTCTGCCGTAAACAGCAATGTTGTGACACTCTTAAACAGGACAATACTGCCATCTACTGTACATGCATATGTGACAATAACATCTAGGGCTTTTAGAGAGTGCAGTGCACAACTGCGCACACAACAAGGAGACAAAGCAGAATGTATCATCAGAGAGGGTGTTCAGCATGGTTAGAAAAATAGTGACAGAGAATAGAACAAGGATGGACAATTCAACCCTTAACTCAACAATGAGTAGATGAGTGTTATGTGTGTGTATATGAGTAAATAAATTAACACTGAAATTCAAGTATTTCTCATATATATATATATATATATATATATATATATATATATATATATATATATATATATATATATATATATATATATATATAGCTAGAATTCACTGAAAGTTAAGTATTTCTTATATATATACATATACCGGTATATATATATATATGAAATACTTGACTTGGTGAATTCTAGCTCCGAAATCGGAGTTCTCAAGGTTGGCAAGTATGACTTAATGAATACTTAGGTCGACAACACTACTGTATTTAAATGTTGTCATCACGGTGGTACTTAATGAATACTTGGGTCTACAACACTACTGTAGTTTAATGTCATTATGGTACTTGGAGAGCCAAGTGAGTTCTGAGTTGGTACTTGATGAAACAATTTTGAGAAACAGCAAGTAGTTTTACAATAAATAAATGACATTTAGTCTCACCTTTTGGTGACAGATGCCAAAAGGAGTTGGCTTGTGGTCGCAGGTCAACTCCTTCTCTTCCTCCTCCTCTTCCACAACATTTTCATTTTCCCTCAGGTTGCGGTTGACCACCCAGCACTCTTGATCTGCAGCACCAAGTCGGAAGCTGAGGACGTTTGTTGTTTCGAAGGCTGTTGAGCAAAAAAGGCTTTTTTTTTCTCCTCAAATTTTGTCAATGTGCTTGACAAAAAAATCCTTTCTAAGGTGTTTTCCAGATTGGGGTTGTCCTCCTGGGAGTTCACACCTTTGATCATCTTGCACGTTCTTACACAAGTCCTGCTTGTAGAATTTGGTCAAATGGTGGTGCTGTTATACGGCTGGAAAACTGACCGGCTGCATCAATTGACTTGAAATTTCTCTCACAGGTCCAAAGTAGTAAAAAAAAAAAAGCATACTATGCCGCTGAAGACCACCATTATGGATTTTTATTACAATTTTGGAACTTTGCATAGCACACCTCTCCCAAGACGTGGGAGCTGTAAGTTTTATAATTGTGTTTTCCTTTAACTAATACGCTAACCAAACACAGCTCATTAGCTTAAAGCTACAAACACACAAAACTGTTTGCTCAAGGCACTTTTAAACTGTGTATATTACAATATCAAAACTAGATTTTGAACAATAGATAAAGTGTTGTGGAACCCCATCCGTCCATTATCTACTGCTTGTCCCTCTTGGGGTGGAGGGGGGTCTTTTGCAGATCCCAAACACACAAGAGCAGGAACCAATAGGTTTTGCATATTAAACAAAATTCCAGATAATGTCTGCTAATAGATGCCATTTTCGAGTCCTGATACACACACCATAATAATACCGTATGTTGAAGCACAGTACGTCTGACTATGGCAGCTATAATTCTCCGACAATCCATCAAGCTGGGCGGCATCGTAGCTTAGCAAAGTCTTACTAAAACATTTTGACAGATTTTTGAGCACCGTGTGTAATGTTCTATATTCTCAATGTAACAAAGTTTTGGTCTTGCTTACGGGTACTTGCTAGCGTCATTTATTAAACAAGCGTCAACATGCTGTCCACATGTGGGACTGCCATCTACCGGTCAAACTTATCATTACGCCATGTACCAAATGAAAATGCTTGGAGGGTTATAAGGCGCACTGTCCATTTAGGAAATAAAATAATTTTAAGTGCGCCTTATAGTCTGAAAAATAACCAGGATTCAATGTTGTGTTTGTTGCAAATCAAATAGAACCCTCCAAAGGTCACTAGTTATTGAAAATAGAAGTCATGTCGAATAGAAGGTTGATGATAATATAAATGTACTCACGGGGTTCTGCTGACCGATTGACTCCGTCATCGTCCTTCTTCCATCCTGAGCGTTCTCTGACAGAAGACATGACCTCATCACTTTCTGTCTGCCCACTACAGCCTTTTAGGGAGGAGGAGAACAAAACCTCAGCCCTCGTTGCATCTCCAGACTCATGCTGCGGGCTTTCTTCTCTCGCAGCAGCGCGTCCGCCAGGTACATGGCGGACTTGTCTCGTCCCGGCCTGGCCATGGTGGGCTCCTCTTCCTGCTCGGCCTCCACCGAGGGCCTCTTCTGGACCAGGGCCATGCACAATTTCTGGCGCTCGATGCAACAGAAGCCTGGCAGCGTCTGCAGGTAGGGTGGAGGTGAGCTGTGTGGAGGCAGCGTCTAGTCCGGTCTTACCTCCATCTCTTCTTCCCATCTCATGTCCAGCAGAGGCCAGGCCGTCCTGTGGCAGTACTCGCACTTCCCCAGCCACTCTAATGCAGGCTGCACCACATGACACACTCTTTACACCTCTTCTTCACCACGCCTCGTTCGCCATACCTCTGACTCCATGTCCGCCAAGTCCAGTCGGGGCTTGTCAGACTCGCGGTGGTAGCCCAGGACCCCGGCCCTGATGCAGTGGATAGGCGGGCCTTCCCTCTGCTGTCAATCACAGCAGCGGGAAAGTCACCATGGTGTCCTGGAGGCGTGTTGAAATATACTCACGTAGTCGTTTATGTCACGGAGGAGCTCGCAGAGATCATGTTCTAACTTGGCCACGGTGTTATCTAGGACAAAACATGACAGGAGATGAAAAAGCGCCACAAGATGTTATCCCGCCATGTTGGAAAAGACTCACTGGTAAAACTGGACCTCATCTTGTTCTCCCTGGTGTCTTCTATCCTGCACACATGTCCGCCTCACCCAAATGCCAACGCTTTCCCAGTCGCTACGTAGGCTTTTACACACACAATTATGGAATATAAGGTGCCATCCATTGTGGAAAAACAGCAGACATTCCAGAACTCACCCACATTCTAGGCTCTGTGCTTTATAGTCTCACTTTTGTTGTCAGTAACCATAGAGACTTGTGGCGTTAGCAGTCACCATAGCAACCTACCTGATCTGTCATCATGTAGTGCAATATATTATATAACAATTATTTACATCAAAACTATGAGAAATATACAAATGAAGTAAACATAATTATTTACATCAAATCTATAAGAAGTAGTAAAAAAATGTTATACAAATGGAATAAATACATCAAAACAATTAGAAATATTAAAAATACATACAAATAGAATAAATACAATTATATTAATACATTTCTAAAGAAATGCATACTTTAAAATAAAAATAATATACAACTAAAATAATAAATACTGATTACTCCTGAGTAATACTAAACAAAAATATAATATAAATTATAAAGAAACCCTAATTACTCCCGAGTAATATAATACTAAAATATGTATAAAAAAAAAATAGTATATACAAATGGCATAAATACAAAATAATGTTAAATGAATACATTTCAAGAAAAAAATACATGCTTTAAAATCAAATAATATAAAACAAAAATATGCTTTAGTAAAAATAATAAATACTGATTACTCTTGACCAAACCAAAAAAAAAAAGTACAATTTAAATAATAAAGAAACCGTAATTACTCCCAGGTAATATACTATTAAAATTGGCACGGCGTGGCTCGGTTGGTAGATCGGCCGTGCCAGCAACTTGAAGGTTCCAGGCTCGATCCCCGCTTCCGCCACCCTAGTCACTGCCGTTGTGTCCTTGGGCAAGACACTTTACTCACCTGCTCCCACACTGCTTTTAATTGGCTTTCACTAAGTGTTTTTAGTCACTAGAGAAAAGTTCTATATAAATGTAATTCACTTCAAATATGTTTTAGTAAAAATATAATATACAAATAGAATAAATAAAATCAAATGAAACATTTTTTTCAAATACCTACATTAAAATAAAATCATATCAAACATAAATATTAAAAATAATAAAGAAATAACTATTCCTGAATAATATAAAACAAAAATATATTTTAATAATAAAAATATAGAAACCCTATATACTCCCGAGTCATATAAAACTAAAATACGTTTTAATTAAAAAAATAATATAAATAAATACTAATTTTTTGTGAAGAAATATAAAATATAGTTTTAGTTTAAAAAAAATTATGCCAAAATACTAAATACTGGTGAACTTAAGGGGTTGATGGGTTTACAGGCAGAAATAAAATAAAACAAAACAGTCTTGCCATGTGGTTGCTGCTCTGGGACTTGTCATAAAGACTAATAAATGCATGACATTGCAGTTCAACTATTAAAAACAAACACAAATCTAGACGATTAGTTTTGTCATGAAAACTTCAGTCCTTTCTGAGGTTGTACTTGTAGTTACAGAGTTTCACCAGCAGGTGACGTACAGGGTGGTGTCATCAAACAATTGCGATGAAACGAAAGGAATTTTTATGACGTGAAAATGATGCAAATCATCCCCAGCCTGCTTAACTCTGGCGTTAGAATCATGGATGACTGAATAGACCACCATTTTTTTAGTACTCCTCATAAAATGTCAAATATGGTCAGCTGTGAAACGTCATTGAGGCAGAAAATACATATCAAAATCATACATTTGTTGTTGTTTATCAGCTGCAACTCATATTTAGATAATCACTGGCCCCGCCCACCGCTGCTTCTGATTGGCTGTTGCTGCCTGTGCCTGCAGGAAGTGGTCGCCACTACAAAAGGCAGCCCTGAAACGTCTTCACTGGGCTTATTTCAGGAGTGTGAAACATGAGTCCCAAAGCAAAGAAGACAAGTGTTGCACTTTGCTGGGCCACAGCGCTTCTTCTGACTTGCACTTTGAAGGTGGACTCTTACCGTCTGAGGAAGGCAGATCACAGGAAAGATGCTCCAGAGGTCAAGGCCGCAGGCCTGAGACGGGGCAGAATTGTATTTGGGAAGAACCCTCAGGCCATGGACGCCAAGACATCAAACTCTTCTGACAACAATTACCAAGCTGATGTTCCTGGTCGGGATCACTGCAGTATTTAGTTGTTTTAATTCATCTTTTGTTAACTCAGCGGCTCTTCATGCAGCAGCACCAGTGCAGCAGGAAGCATTATGGAGTTCTCTGGATTGTGCTGCTGAGCAGATGAAGCTGAGGGTCCAAGCACCAGGACTTCAACACATCAGTGTGCAGCAAGGTAAAAAACTTGTTTTTTAAATATATTTCCATTTAACGCAGATCTTTTCTCCTTTTCCAGCTAATGGCCGTCCGTTGCCTTTGTCCCTCGTGCCTCCAACCTGTGGCTACAACATGCTCTGGAACTCTGGTGGGTTCCTCATGTTGGTTCCTTATGGTGGCTGCCACATGCTTCAACAGGTAATGTCTGAGGAACATGTCAGTGGATTGGAGATCAACTCTGTTTTGCCCTCAAGGGGGGAAGTTTTGTGCTGCCAATGCTTTGGCAGGAACTTCCTGTGTCTCTCTGGTGCCCCAAACCTCCTGGGACAACTGCAGCGCCATCAGATCTTCAAGTCCAAGTCCCTCCTTTTCTGCTCCACAACCCGGAGATGCCTACTTGGCCCCAAGCCCGAGTTGCACCCGTCGTCCCTCAGAGCCGCAAGTCGCCCTCTGAACCCCAGGTCCAAACCCTCCCCTCTGGGCCTCAGTACAGCAAGTTGCCTTCAGAGCCCCGGGTCCAAATGATCCCACCCGGGTCGGACTTCCCCGTGGCCGCTGTACCGCAGGACCCTAAGTTACCCCCTGACTCCCACGTCCACACCCTTCCCCCCGGGTCTCTGCTTCCCTTCCCACCAGTGCCTCATAACTACATGATGCACCAGGTCCCAATGGGGCACACAGCTCCTCAGAAACCCTATGTTCATCAACATCACACGGTGCCACAAGTGGGTCAGTACTCTCTCTTCAATCCTCATGCCTGGCATTTTGTGGGATATCAGCCACCTCCTGGGAAACACCCACCCACCCAGAAGGACCCTAGAAATCCAGGAATGCAGTCACATATTCCCTATTTTCACTGGCATCCTCACTACCCTCTCAATTACCCTCTCAATGACCCTCATTACCCTCTCAATGACCCTCACTACCCTCTCAATGACCCTCACTACCCTCTCAATGACCCTCACTACCCTCTCAATGACCCTCACTACCCTCCCAGTGACCCTCACTACGCTCCAAAGCAGACTAGAAGACCAGGACCAACCACAACTGCAGCACCTTTCCAGATCCCCCCAGAGCTAATTCCCTCTTATCGGGACTTCATGGCGATGCTTGATGCTCAATGAATGTGGCTCCAATAAATGTGTTAAAAAAAAAAAAAAAAAAAAAAAAGCTACCCTGGTACTTGTCATCTTCTGTAACTATTCTGGAAATGGAGCACGTACTATAGTCAAATGTTATGTTAGATGTGTACCATTGCAGTGTTTTGCTACATTTGAGTAAGCTAACATACCCAGAGACGTCCTAGCCTTCTAGCACACATAATTCAACTAAATGTTCTTTTTCTGTAGTGACATCTTTATTGGATCATTACGTTGAAAAATAGGTGTTATTTCTAGAATCGGTCTGAGCCTGTTCTCTGCCATGTTCGATGCACCTACCCAAGAAAATTATAAATGTCTAAATTGTTTTCATATTTCAATTTATTAACTAAAATGTGTAATGTTTGCAGTGAAGTTCTATAGATCAGTGTTGAACCATAGGGCCAGGGCCCATTGAGCCGCGAGCGCCCTCTCGAGGGCCACCAAAAAAATCTGTTTCTCAGCTGTGGTCTGTATAAACCACAGCGAATACGAAGGTCCTGAGTAGTCCTGCGTTCAATCCCGGGCTCGGGATCTTTCTGTGTGGAGTTTGCATGTTCTTCCCGTGACTGCGTGGGTTCCCTCCGAGTACTCCGGCTTCCTCCCACCTTCAAAAACATGCACCTGGGGATAAGTTGATTGGCAACACTAAATGGGCCCTAGTGTGTGGATGTGAGTGTGAATGTTGTCTATCTGTGTTGGCCCTGTGATGAGGTGGCGACTTGTCCAGGTTGTACCCCGCCTTCCGCCCGTATGCAGCTGAGATAGGCTCCAGCACCCCGTGACCCCGAATGGATGGATTCTCAGTTGTAATACACCTTTCCACCACTTGTGGCAGTAATGACTATCAAACAGAAGTCTGGCGCTAAAGTCAAAGAGAGGTTTCTGAAACACAAAACTTAAGACTAAAGTGGTAAAGCTGTATTTGTATTTGTTTAGGTAAACCACATTTAGTTGTATGCAAATGTTTTTTTCATCATTTGAGTCGCTTATTTGTGCAATATTCAGTTAGTACTTGTTTTTCTAATCATTTTGCCCAAAGCCTAAAGTGTCTGTGTAAAATAAATCATCTTTGTGATTGCTTCATATCATTTGACAAGATTGTAAACTGTACGTAGTTATAATTATTGAAGCCCATTAAAAAGAGTATGGTTGCTAATTGGGTGTTAATATTTGAGTGGGTCCCGGCCCCCTATGTAGTGGGAAAGGTTAAGAACCCCTGATATAGATTGTTACATTGAAAAGTTTGAGTATTTCCAGAGGCGGTTGCAGCCTGTTTGGCGTAATGGGCAAAAAAACCCTCTGGTGCCCACCAACCCTCAAAAAAATATATAATTGGATAACTGAATGTTTTGTTTTGTTTGCAATAATGTCTTTATTTATATAATAACATTAAAAATGGATGGATTGTTCCTACCAATAAAATCGTAGGTATGAACTGAAACCACTGGAAAGCGAGAAGTGTCATATTTTAAAGGATTATTAGTGGATTTTATAATGCCACATTTCAGGATATTGGTAGTGTAAAAAATGTCCTGTGTTATTTATTCAAAGTGTTTCATTCTTGGCTGAGTCAAACCAAAGACTATAAAAATGGGACCCATTACCTCCCTGCTTGGCACTCAGCATCAAGGGTTGAAATTGGGGGTTAAATCACCAAAAATGATTCCCGGGCGCGGCCACTGCTGCTGCTCACTGCTCCCCTCACCTCCCAGAGGGTGATCAAGGGTGATGGGTCAAATGCAGAGAATAATTTCGCCACACCTAGTGTGTGTGTGTGTGTGTGTGTGTGTGTGTGTGTGTGTGTGTGTGTGTGTGTGTGTGTGTGACAATCATTGGTACTTTAACTTTAACTTTACAGTGTATATTTTTAAAACTCTTGTTTAGTGGAGAATGGATGTAGTACCATAACTGACCTGTGAGTGTCACCAATGAGCCACGGCCCACTCAGACTTCCAGGAAATGAAAAGAACAAGAGCTCACGTAACTGCTAGCTTATTTGCTAACTTAAAGCTGAAAATGTATGTAAAACGAATATATATTTAGAAATTATAATACTCTATTACTATTTACATATTTAAAGACGTTCCTGTGATGGTGAATGGAAATGCACAAACTCGTAAGACTAAACTAAGCTAATATTGCCATTATGCTCAAAGAAGAAGATGCCAGCCAATAGGATTGTGACATTTAATGAGCTGAGACGTGCCAAGTTTGATGAACACAGGTGTGCCCTCTTGGCATGATGAACACAGGTGTGCCCTCTTGGCATGATGAACACAGGTGTGCCCTCTTGGCATGATGAACACAGGTGTGTGTGGTCCTACGTGGGCCCTCCTGGCAAAAACAAGATATTTTCCTTGCATCGAGTGTTTGTATCTTTACTTGCTTTGAGTGTCCATTAATATGGCGGCACTCCTGTGGTTTCTTTTCTCTCTTGTGCCGAGTTTAAAGTGTTTTCCATGGCAGGCGTTTGGTGAAATATCTCCACGCCAGTTAGCAAGTGAGGACGTGAGGAAGGGCAATATTGTCTTCAACGGGAAGCCAGAATCAGGTAAGCTTTAAATGATGTAAAACTGCTGTGATAATTGTGTAACATGTGAATTGGTATGTTATTATTTATGTATGGAAAGTAATTTACGTTGGGCAGGAATTTTTATTTGCATAGTATTGAGTCACATTAGTTATTTTTAAGTTACACATTTTGTTGTATTGTAATTATTTTATTTTATACGGTCCCGAATTTTAACTCCTCCCCCGTCCGTTCCCCATTCGGGCACTCGGAAACAAGTAGGAACCAAAATGCAGGGCTATATAAAATAAAATATATTACAGCAAATGTGTTATTTATAAATGGTTGATGTATATACATTTCTGACATGTAGAAATCAGTGACACACGCACACGGCTGTCCACTTCAGTGGTGTAGACCAGTGGTTCTCAAATGGGGGTACTTGAAGGCAGAGGTGTGGACTCGAGTCACATGACTTGGACTCAAGTCAGACTCGAGTCATGAATTTGATGACTTTAGACTCGACTTGACAAAATGTAAAAAGACTTGCAACTCGACTTAGACTTTAACATCAATGACTTGTGACTTCACTTGGACTTGAGCCTTTTGAATTGACATGACTTGACTTGCTACTTTCCCCAAAACCCAAAGATGAAAAAGTTATTCGGGAGCGCTCCGTATTTTTCATTGTGTACTTGTCTATCAGCGTTGCGTGTGTCAGCTGGTGTGCTCTCAGTACAACAGCCAATCAAATTAGATCTACTTTGTTTTCATCACACAGCATTCATCCAATCAAATTGCAGGACAACCAACGAAGAAGACATGTCCAAACCACACGCCAGTGAACAAAAAATGATACTTAAAATAATTTTGTTTGGGTATAAAAATTACGAGGTGGTCAACACAAAACGGTTTGCAGTATGCAACACATGCGGTTCGAAAATTACTGATGGAGAGGCAACAACTTCCAACTTCGTCCGGCATTTGAAGTTGCACAAAGAACGGTAAGTTTTGAATGTAAGATAACGTTTATTGGCTAAGTAACGTGACTTTTATTTGCAGTGTAGTTAAATCAGTGAGGCTGTAAACTCACTGCTAACGTTATAACGTTATTGCAAACACGGGAATCTGTTGCAGTTCACTACCTTATTCATACTTTTTGTTCAGTGATTTTTTTAAGCAGGGTTACGTTAGTCAATATATCACACGTAACGTTAGACGGCGGTCAGCAGCACCGCGTATTTTAGCCACAAAAAAAGACAAAAATAGTAAAATAAAGGTCAGTTAAAATGTATACTATATTATGAATGTGTACCGTTTTAGCTAGCTTTCTGACATACTGTTGGTTGTTTACCTCAGTGGTCCCCAACCACCGGGCCGCGGCCCGGTACTGGTCCGTGGATCGATTGGTATCGGGCCGCACAAGAATTTTTTATTTATTTTTTTAAATTAAATCAACATAAAAAACACAAGATACACTTACAAGTAGTGCACCAACCCCAAAAAACTCTCTCCCCCCTTTTGTTCTGGGCATTGAACATGAAGACTCTTCCTTCACTGTTCCGAGTGGCCATGAGAGTCTTGGCAGTGCCTGCCTCCAGTGCTCCAGTGGAGCGAGTTTTCAGCCATGGTGGCATCATACTACGCCCCCATCGTGCACAAATGACTGACAGACTCTTGGCTAATTTGGTCTTTTGCAAATGCAATGCAGCATAGGGCCCTGACATATAAAAAGTACAACTTTTTTGTTATGTTCACGTATATGTCATGTTTTTTCAATGTTAACACTTTTGTACAAATAAGTACATTTGCACTTTATTTTTCAATGTGTTTGTTCTGTAAAGGAATGAGTTAATGTTTAAAATGACTGGTTAATAGTGCTATTATAAAGTGCAATGTCAGCACAATTTTCTTTCCTGCAATTTAAAATGCACTTGTTTTAATAAATAAATACAGCGTTTGAAAAGCATACACAATCCGTGTTAATATATTAGTCTGTGGTTAAAAGGACTTGAAAGGACTCGAAACTCAAAATGCAGGACTTAGGACTTGACTTGAGACTTTCCAGTCTTGACTTTGGACTTGACTCGGGGCTTGCCTGTCTTGACTCGGGACTTGACTCAGACTTGAGGGCAAAGACTTGAGACTTACTTGTGACTTGCAAAACAATGACTTGGTCCCACCTCTGCTTGAAGGTATGCCAAGGGGTACGTGAGATTTTTTTTAAATATTCTAAAAATAGCAACAATTCAAAAATCCTTTTATAAATATATTTATTGAATAATACTTCAACAAAATATGAATGTAAGTTCATAAACTGAACATCATATCAAGTAGGCTATTCCATTCATTACCATAAACCCAGAGTTTCCCCCAATGCCATGATGGTTTGACCCTCACTAAAATGTCTGTCAAAAAGAACTGTGAAAAGAAATGCAACAATGCAATATTCAGTGTTGACCGCTAGATTTTTTGTGGACATGTGCCATAAATATTGATCGAGATTTATTATTTTGTGAATAAATGTTTAGAATTAAGTTCATGAATCCAGATGCATCTCTATTACAATCCCCAAAGAGGGCACTTTAAGTTGATGATTACTTCTGTGTAGAAATCTTTATAATTGAATCACTTGTTTATTTTTCAACAAGTTTTTAGTTATTTTTATATCTTTTTTTTCCCAAATAGTTCAAGACCACTACAAATGAGCAATATTTTGCACTGTTATACAATTTAATAAATCAGAAACTGATGACATAGTGCTGTATTTTACTTCTTTATCTCTTTTTTTCAACCAAAAATGCTTTGCTCTGATTAGGGGGTACTTGAATTAAAAAAATGTTCACAGGGGGTACATCACTGAAAAAAGGTTGAGAACCACTGGTGTAGACTTTACCGAACCAACTGCGCATGCTCCGAACATACATACACAACTACGGATGCCCATAAGGGACATACAGTACATTATACTCGTAGGCTCGTAAGGTGAAGTTTTGTACCTGACACCTCAGGTGGGATGGAAAAATCCATATAACACGTCACGCTAACATCACGTGACACCTGATGAAGGCTGCAGAAGCAAGGTAGCCGAAACTTGTCAGGTACAAAACTTTTCCTTACTAGCCTATATAAATCAACCATTTACACCGCAAAAACTGAAATCTAAGTAAGATGAAATATCTCAAATAAGGGTGATATTTGCTTATTTTCTGTCTAAGATAATTCTTCTCACTAAGCAGATTTTATGTTAGAATGTTTTTATTGTTTTAAGGGTTTTGGTCCTAAATGATCTCAGTAAGATATTACAGCTTGTTGCTGAGATTTTATGACCTATATTGAGTAAAACATGCTTGAAACTAGAATATCAACTGTTGCAAAGCTGTCTCATCAACACTCAAGTATAAAACTACTTTTTTTAAAGTAATAATTTCTTACTTCAAGCATGAAAAAAAAATCATGATGCTGTGCGCATATCATGTCAAGATAATGGCACTAGCATTTACTTAAATTAAGAATGTTTTTCAACATATTGAGCAAAAGGGTCTTTTTTTTTTCTTTTTTTTTCTACCAAGAAAAGTGCACTTGTTATTAGTGAGATTATACTTATTTTAAGGTATTTTTGGGTTCATTGAGGTTAGCTAATTGTACTTGTCTTGGAAAGTCTTGACAAGCCAAATTTTCTTGTTCTATTGGCAGATAATTTTGCTTAGTTCAAATAAAATACCCCTCATTTTTGTAATTTTTTTCTTGTTTTTGAACACTGACTTTTTGCAGTGTATAAATACACATCAGTAGGCGAAATGAACCTCTTCAACATAAAACAAATGTGTTACTTGAAAATACTAATGTGACTCAATAATATGTAAATAAGAATTCCTGCCTAACGTAAATGACTTTCCATACATAAATAAGAATAACATACCAAATCAAATGTGTTTTGAATCCAGAAAGACTGTGGGGCCTCGTGGAGCTGTCGCTGCAATGTGGACCAAGACACATGAAATTGAAAGTGGTGGGACGTGGTGCTGCCGACTTGGCCCTGGACCTGGGTATAGTCTATTCTATTCTAGGGCTGCAATGATTATTCCATTGAATTAATTTGATATGTTGCTTCGATTAATCGTTTGTGCGTAACTAGAGCTCTTGAATGTAAACAGGGGTGGGTGGTTCGATACATATATTGACCTAGTAGGGTTGTACGGTATACCGGTATTAGTAAAGTACCGCGATACTAATGAATGAACAGTCTCTGAAACATACCGGTCCCGCACACCCCCGCGTGGTTTACGAGCATGTTCGGCGGCACACAATCACAGAGTACTTACAAGCAGACAGTGTAGACAGAAAAGGGAGAACAGACTCACTTTGGCTTAAAAACTAAAGATAAAGGTGAAGTTATAACACTGAAAAACCCCCAGGAAGAGGTGCTTTAAGACATGGCTAGCTAGCTAGCGGCTAACGTCCATCCGCCGTCGGCAGTGTTTTAGCTACTTCTGAATCACTAATCCTCGCCTTCATGGTGACAGTTTCTTACAAGTATCATTATAACTGCAGGACAATTAATAGCTAAACATGCTTCACTACACACCGTAGCTCACCGGCATCAAAACAAACGCCATTGGTGGATCGACACTAACATCCACTGTAATGATATCAAGTAAAAGCACGTATAGAGTCGATACTACTATGATTACGTCTGTTTTTTGGCATCACAACATCTTTCGTTTTTTATAAAATGGTTATGTTTATAAACTCAGGAAATATGTCCCTGGACACATGAGGACTTTGAATATGACCAATGTATTGATTGATTGAATGTATGATCCTGGAACTATTTGGTATTGGATTGATACCCAAATTTGTGGTATCATCCGAAACTAATGTAAAGTATCAAACAACAGAAGAATAAGTGATTATTATATTTTAACAGAAGTGTAGAACATGTTAAAAGAGAAAATAAGCAGATATTAACAGTAAATGAACAAGTAGATGAATAATTAATTTTCTACCACTTTTCCTTCATGTTGACAAAATAATAAATGATACAATATGTTACTGCATATGTCAGCAGACTAATTAGGAGCCTTTGTTTACTTACTACTAAAAGACAAGTTGTCTAGTATGTTCACTATTTTATTTAAGGACTTAATTACAATAATAAACATATGTTTAATTTACCCTAAGATTTTTCATTAAAATAAAGCCAATAATGGAATTTTTTGTGGTCCCCTTTATTTAGAAGAGTACCGAAATAATTTTAGTACCTGTACCAAAATATTGGTATCGTTACAACACTACGACCTAGCATGGATAAACATATGTATATTTTTGTATGGAAATGTTTTTTTTTGTCATTAACAAACTCCAATAGTAGGATTTGCACCATTTACACTTTATATAAATGATATATATATGGGGGGGGAAAATGTTAAGTATGACCAATAATGTCTGCGTAACAGCTTGGTGTTCGTTACCCAAATGTGTAGTGTCGCCCAAAACTAATGTGAAGTACCCGAACAGAAGAATAAATGCTGATAACATTTCAACCGAAGTGTATATTGGTCCGCGTCACCGTAAACTATTAACAGTAAGTTAGCAAGTAGAGTACCAATAGTTTTGAGAAATGACGCAACATGTTATCACATCTAAATTAGCAGCCTTTGTAACCCATTTTGAAATAGTTCATTATTACTTACAGTATATGCATAAGATATTTTGATGTGTTTATCACAAGAAGCTGAAATATATGCAATACAGATTTTAGGCCATTGCGCCCAGCCCTAATTGAGGCTATAATGTGTTTTATTGGAACAATCTAGTCCAGTGATTGATCTAGTGCAGTGGGGTCAAGGCCCGCAGGCTAGATCCAGCCCACGAATGATCTATGGCCCCTGGGATAATATTAGATTAGTATTGGAACACAGCCGCCGCCTGCTGTTTTGCACGCACCAACAGTCCATCAGTGTTGGTGCTAGGAATTTTCAAAATGGGGTCCCACTTTTTTGTAAGCGTTTTGAAAACAAATGATAAATTCATGCATTATCTTGTTACATCTCACATTCTATAGTGTGTTTTGGAAAAAGGTTGTCATAAATGTTTAATAAAAAAAAAAAAAAAAAATGATAGACACATTTTTATGCATTTGTAGATTTATTCAGTTATAAACATTCATTCACTTTCTTCTTTCCTTCATGGATCTAAACTTTACCGCTGCCGCTAGTTTTTTTCTATATTTTTATTTAATATTTTCTGAATGAGTTTGTTCTATTTTTGGCCAAAGTAAGACAAAGAAAACAATCTCAAGTTGTCTATTTTTTTGTTTTAATGCCATGATTTTAATAGTCTGGCTCGCGTGTGCACAGATTTTCCCCCACGTGGCCCCTGAGCTAAAATGAGTTTGACACCCCTGCACTAGTGGTACGCCAAAGAATCACTCAAATATTGAAACACTGTTACTGTTCAAACTGTCTGTTAGTGGCCAACATATTAAATATACATGTCAATGTTAGCTAAAACCTTTGCTTTGTTAATGAATACTTGGGCCTACTACACTACTATATTTTAATGTTGATCATTATAGTGCAGTGGTTCTTAACCTTGTTGGAAGTACCGAACCCCACCAGCTTCATATGGGCATTCACTGAACCCTTATTTAGTGAAAAATAAAATTGTGTTTTTTTTTTTTTCAAGTTCAAGACAGTTATATGTTTTTGGTAACACTTTAGCATGGGGAACATATTCTAAGTAACACAGACTTAATTTAGTTATTTGGTTAGGGTTAGAAGGTTAGGGCCAGGGTTAGTGTTAGGGTTATAATAAGGCCATGCCGAATAAGGCATTAAGTATTTAATGATTAGTTAAGAGCCAATATGATACTAATTTGCATGTTAATAAGCAACTAATTAATGGTGAATATGTTCCCCATACTAAAGTGTTACCATGTTTTTTTTACTGGTGCACAAAATGAACCGTGCATGAACATCACCTTGTTCAAACAACAAAACCAACACAGTGCGTAAACTCACAACAAACTACACACCTGCAAATCCGTCTGACTATTGCTGTTGTCGTATCCGTAAAACGCAGATAGGGAGAAGTTTTTATTTACACGATGAGTCGGATGTGTTTTGACCTGCGCCGAACCCCTGAGGCCGACTCACCAAACCCCTAGGGTTCGATCGAACCCAGGTTAAGAACCACTGTTATAGTGGTACTTGGAGAGCCAAGTGTTTTCGGAGGTGGTACTTGGTGAAAAAAAGTTCCATAACCACAGATCTAATGGATAGATTACTAAAATAATGGATATCTGCAGCTCTAGTCTTTTCAACAACTCTGCTCAGGATATTTGTCATTTGCCTGACTGCCCTCTTGTCACAGGCGCTGGATCATCCCAACCTTTGAGCAAGGCACTGGAATCTTGTGGCTATTTGCTGCGTGGGAATGCGTTTGGCCTTGTGTTGGTAGTTCCCTATGATGGTTGCCACGTGGTACAGGAGGTATGTGGTTACACTTACACCTTGCAAAAGGACAGCTTTTCACGGTATTGTCAGCATTGTTTTTAGATGTGAAAATCCTCATAGCAACAAATACGGTACTGAATTGAACACTTTGGGCACAGTTGACTCCATAGGACTGGAGTGATGCAAGTCTTAAAGCACATTGCTGCCCTCTTCAGGACGAGGGTAGTACTCAACAAATGTAATATCTATTCTTGATTTAGACAGTTTGAAAATAAACTTGTTTTTAGTAAGAGTTGTGTGTTTGTAGCTTTGATGCTAAGCTGTTTAACTGTCTCAAAGTGTAGCACAATTGTGCATTTTAGCAATTTTTTTCATATAGACTAATATGTCAGACAATGTAACAAAGGAATGTGACATGTGAGCAACATTAATTAGCAAAGCCAGGTAAGCTCCAGTGTTAACATTAGTCACATGTTAAGTTAGCCTCCTGACTTTAAAACAATACATAATGAAACTGTTGGCTTTCATGCCTTTAGCTGACTGACATATTGAAGCAAAGCACCAGGCTTTTTTATGTTTGTTTATTTTGAACACGCTAACTTGGCCTTGTTCACACTGCAGGCCAATTCAGATTTTTTTGTTCATATGCGACCTGTATCGGATTTTTTCATGTCAGTGGGATAAGTGCAATACTGAATTTGTTTTATCTGACTCAAACCTTTTTCGTATATTTGGGATATGCGTCCTCAATGTGAACGCTCCCGCGCTCAGGTCGCATTTATCCGACCAGAACGTCATCAGAAAGCGATAAGCGTCGTAATCTTTGGCCAAAACGGTTACAAAATGAATAGTTGACAACGCGGCAGAAAAAGGGTGAAAATGTTTTAGGAACTCACGTGAATGTTTTACCACTCCTGTCTCCGACTGCTGGCTCAGAGGTATGACATGGAAACAAAATATCCCATAAGTCTGCCAGAGTCAACATACTTGTCGTCTTCTACACGCAATCATTTGGTCCAGAAGATGTGGACGTTAATTGCACAAAGTCCTTAATATTGCCACAAATGCGCCAGTACTGAGACCGAATACAATTGAAGCCATTTTTACTTCCGTAAACACTGCTGTGCGTGCGACGTCATGTCCGCATGCGGGTCAGATTGCATTCACATTAGAAATCAATTTGTAATGTGAGCAGCTTTTATATAAATAAATCTGACCCTGCGATCCTATTCACACAATACAGCACATATTTACTAGAGGTGGGGGAAATAATACATTTTTAGATGCATCGCAATTCGGACATGGACCATTATAGAATTGATTATTAAATGTCAATTGATTTATTTATTGTAAATAAATGAATGCAGAGAGTTCTTAAATGTCTGACTGCAGTGAACCAGCTCACAGAGGTCCGACAAGCTCCTTTTATTATAGGGCACTTCTGTTCCAGTTTTGCAAACATTTTCATTCATTTAATAAATGTGGGAATTAAATAAACTGTTTCTTATTCCAAATGAATAGCTTAAAAAAAAAAAAAAATTGCAAGTGATAAAGGTTTATTCAGTGAAACAAAACATATAAAACTGCATCATTACACAAACTAAAGATGCATCAATAATTGTAGCTTCTGAATCGTAATCGAATAGTGAGGTGCCAAAAGATTCCCACCTGATATTTATTGTCACACAGTTCAGCATGTCCAAAAAGAAGTAGGAAGAAGCAGATCTTATTTAACCCTGAAGCCCTTCTCCATTTCAGAGCTATTAGTACTTCACTTATCACATGATGTGTTCATAACAAATACTGATAAATAGTTATTGTAGGAGCTTTTGCCCACAAATGTATATATATATGATTGTAGTTTTTTAAACCATCATATTAGTATTGCTTGATTTCTTCATTCATTCCATATGTATTCCCACAAAAAGGACAGGCAACATTTATGAATGGACTTTGGTTTGTTGATCAAGTAGTGAAGAAAGTGAGGAAACGTCAAGTGTTCTGTCTGGAACCACCGGGGGCACCGTTGATCCCTTTCTAAACAATCTACGGGAGGCTTGCCTGCAGAACTCCTTTATGGCACAATTGCATATAAATCATGTTTTTCTTTCATGGCACGGATTACTTTTTTCTTCCAGAATGGCTATTATGTGTTGCGGATGATCTACCTGCAGACTCCAATCACACTCACCTGTCCATCTCCTGCTTTGACTGCCGGGCCCCCCAGCCCTTTACCAATTACCAGGAACACATACCGTTCCAAGCGGCAAGCCTATGACCCTTACCAGCAGTATTATTTGAATTACCTCTACTACATGAATATGATGGCAAATAATCCCCAGACCACAGTTCCTCCCCAACCAGTTTACAATCCCATCTATCATCAGTTTGGCTACAATCCTTCTAAGCCCACCACTCTTCCCTTGTCAGACTCCTTTAACCATCCCCGCTATCTTTACCCTCAACAATACCCATATTGCTACATACCTAATGTACTTTGTCCTTATTTTCCTCATTACCCGGGACAAAAACAACCAATGGAACCTACTACCCAAGCTCCAACTACATCTAGAGCCAACACTGTAAGCACCACGACTCGAAGGCCGTGCAAGCAGAGTACCAGCACAACTACACCAGCCGGATGCAAGCCCACCACTACAAGTACTAAAGCACCACTCAGCACCAGCACAACTCCATCCAGATGCAAACTCACGACTACTACCAGAACTGATGCGGCCAAACCAACGTGTAAGCCCAAAACCACCACACCGAATAAGCTCTTCACACCATACGCCCAGCACCCTTTTGCACCGGAGATTTCATCCATCAGAAAAAGTCAAATCCCCAGAGATCCTAAAAGGGTTCCTTATAGTAGCTACAAATCTGCTCCACTACCAAACTACCAGTACTGGTTTGCTCAAGCGGTGGATCAAGACCCTCACTTCGACTGGGATGGTCTAGAACCTTAGCAGCTGGTAAGCATCACTAAGTTGTCACTTTCCACATTCTTTTTCTCTTGCCCTGTGAACAATCTTTGATTTTCTCTCTTTCAGGGATTGTAGTCCTGATGCCATTCAATAAATGTTTTATTGACAAGTTGGTCTGAATGATCCTGCCTTTTTTATGTATGTATGTTACCCTCCAGGAACGGCATCATAAACGGTACATCTACCAAGCTGTACACGGACTATTAAAAAGTAGGGCAGTTAAAATTTAAGTGATTTAATTAATCTGATTTTTAAAGTTTTATTGCGTTTAACCCATCTGCAGCGCCTAAAACCCATCTGGCTACACGTTTCAGACAGTTTGTCCAAGCATAATCATCGAGCGTGAACAAATAGGCGGTTGATCAGGTAGTGACGGGCTGTAGAAGCCAACAAGGTAAGATGGAAGATGCTAAACAGCACCTTTGCTCTTCATGGGACATTGGAGTACAACTAAAGTATCATGAAGTAGTCTTTTTACCAAAGCACTTCAAAAAAAGCACAAAACCGTAATGTTGATTACAATTTATTTCCTGGGTGTCTTTGCTAAAGCAAAATGAAAAACTTAAACTAATTTAACCATGATTGATTCAAATGAATCTGGTAAAAAGATAATGGTTTGACAGCACTACTCTAAAGCATAACCAAGTTTCATTTCTACAGTATCCGTGTCATTCATACTTGTTTGATCATATCAATAGTACCTCAATTTACAAGCTTAATGGGTTCTCTGAAGAAACTCTAGACTCTAAACACTTGTATCAAGTCAATGTGGGAATTGATATAAATCAATTTAAAGGGTTCCTATACTTAGGATACTCACGAAAATTTGAAATCTAACCATGGAAGCATGGTGGAGATGTTTATCAAACAATCTTGTCTTCCAAATGAGCTCTTTGGAATTTGAAGTGAAGTCTACTTGTATAGCGCTTTTCTCTAGAGACTCAAAGCACTTTACATAGTGAAACCCATGATTTACATCATTAAGTTACATTTAAACCAGTGAGAGTGGTACTAGTAGCGGGTGGGTAAAGTGTCTTGCCCAAGGGCAGTGTGATGGGTAGAGTGGCCGTGTCAGCAACTTGAGGGTTCCAGGTTTGATCCCCGCTTACGCCATACTAGTCACTGCCGTTGTCCTTTGGCAAGACACCTTACTCGCCTGCTCCCAGTGCCACAACACTGGTTTAAATGTAACTAAGATAATGTGTTTCACTATGTACAGCGCTTTGAGTCACTAGAGAAAAGCGCTATATAAATATGATTCACTTCACGATGGCAGAAGCAGGGATCAAACCTGGAACCCTCAAGTTGCTGGCACAGCCGCTCTACCAACCGAGCCATGCTGCCGTACACAGTTTGAGACTTTAGTGATTTATTTTGCCTTAAGTCAGCGGATAGCTCCATATATGGAAGAGGTTTATCTGAAGAACTTTGCGTGAGTCCGCTATTTTTATTCAGTTGAAGTTCGAGAAAAATAAGAAACTTTATCTTCCTGTTTTGGGCCAGATTGGCTCGTAGATGCAAATTAATGCTAAAATCCTCCGCTGTTGCAGTTTCTAATGCAAAGTAGGACATAGTTCTAACTTATATCTGTCAGTGGACTTTATATGGAAGCACTAAAAAGTACAACATGGCCGACGGGGTGGAGACTCAGTCAAAGGGGGCTTGGCCTGGAGGAAGGCTTCGGACGTAAATAAGACCGCCCGCAAAAGGCGGCGTTCTAAACAGACGTTCAGAAAGCGGCTTAAAGATGGTCTGTAAAACCGAATCTATGCAAAATGTTAACCAAAGAACAACCATAATGTGTTTAGTGCACCACAAGTGTTTTAAATTAAATGTAGGAAAAAAAAAATCATACAATCCCCCCCAACACAGCACCATTTTAACATAAAACATGCCTTTTAAAAAGAAAAAGAAACTTGGATATAAAATATTGTATACAATTAGAATGTTCTACCAAGAACTACAGTAGTTTCATGAAGTAATGTATTGTACAGATTTTATCTAGGACAGTGGACTTCTACAGTATCTCTTTCCAGCTGCTTCTCCTTATTTTCGTGGATAAATGTGTGCCATTCATGAACTTAACATTCTTTGTTGGCGTTAGACTCTTTCTGCTTCATAATGGTGATAGGGTCAAACTGCTTTGCCAAGTGTGCTAGACGCTCTCATCTTTTTGATGAATTCTTCAATAAATATCCACTTTTTCTTCTCGGCACTGTCCTTTACACTTTTTTCCTTCCCATGCTTGTAAAGGTCCATAGTGGGTATCAGATGTTTTAAGCCTTTAAGGGGTTCGCTGTGAGACGTGGAGGCTTGTAACTTAAAGCATAACAATTAGCGGCGAGATAGCTCCTAACACTCCTAAGTTGCGGTAGAATAATAATATGAGATGTGAGGCGTGGACTCACTTGTGTGAGATACTACATTTATAATTGAAGTATGCCGAGTGGGCTACGTTAGGGTCACCTACCACAAAGGCCTGTTAATAGCATTTGTTTTCAGCAAACAAAACTTCTTTTAGGTCTGTTCATCTTCAATAACTATGTGTACAATTAAATACTGTACTGTTTTGTCACATTTTAAAAAATGCACAAAATGGAAATATTTTAGATCAGGGGTTCTTAACCTTTTTGACCTCGGGGCCCGGAGCTCACTCAAATATTAACACTGAAATGGTAACCTTACTCTTGTTTTTAATCATATTCAATAATTACATAAACCTACTTACAGTTTAACAGAATTAACTTTGTCAAATGATATGAAAGCATGTGTTAAAAAGATTATCAAGACTTAGGTCAGGCTGATTACAAAAATAAATACTTATCGAATTAAAAATATAATACAAAGAAAGGACTCAAAAACTGATGAAAAATACATTTACATACAATTACACAGTGCTAAAATAAATTCATTTAAATACATTAATAAAATATACACTGTATATCTTGGTTAAATAAACTCAAAAGTAAAGAGCAAATGATTTGGCACTTTAATTTTAGAATTAAAGTGCACAAAGTAATTAATCATTAATTTTGCGTCTAAGAAACTACTCTGACTTTAGTTCCAGACTTCTTCTGTTTGATATTGTCATTGCTGCCACAGGTGGTAAAAAAGTGAATTACAACTGAGTACCACTGCGGCCCATGAGGACCATAGCTGAGAAACAGATATTTTTTGGCGGCCTAGCAATGGCAGAGTGGTGTATAAAGAGAATGGCCAACTAAACAACAGGCGCCATGTTTTCTACCAAGGACGTGTGCGGCTGTGCCAGGATTCATGCAATTGCTATCGTTTTGACCGTTTTCTGACAAAAAAAGCCAAAATATGTCTATATATAGTTCTAATCATACTCCAGATCATAAACTTACAATAAAACATGCTTTTATTTTGTCAAAGTATAATTTTGCGGCCGTATTTAACGCACTCTGCTGCTACATTCCTGCAGTGTTTCGTGACCAGCAGGCACTCTAACACACAACCGATGGCGCAATATATGTAAAAAAAAAAAAAAAAAAAAAAATACACAGAACGACGAAAAAACTGACTTATTACCCTCATTTTTCCAACAGCTTCATTAGCTTTGGACCAACAACCACGGAGAAGTTCAGTGTGAAGTATGTCAACTGTGGTGTCTGCCTGCAATGTAATCTTATATGTATCACTCACTATGTATTATTATAACTCATCTTTCTCTTTTCTAACATGCTAAGTGAATACTTTTTTACTCATTCCCCATATTTCTGCACAACACAGATGTGCTAACACTGGCGAGCAGTAGAGATTATGCAGTGGGGTTTTTTTGTCCACACCATATTTTGCTTTATTCATTATTGACATTTTTTAATGAGATTTCCAGTTAATTTTCTCATCCTTTATTACACCTAAAATGTGGTTTCTTTTACTCTTCCAATGTCCGTCTATTTGTATTTGTGTTTGACTTCCTCTTCTGCTGCTACCAAGTTGTTTTATTTTAGTTTTACTGAGATTCAAAGAGTCTGTTTTTGTCAAACCATCTCTTAAATATATCAATTCTATTATTTGTTTTAGCTGCTGTGTGTTCTCTCCTGAACAAAACGCAGACGTTGTGTGTTTTCTTGGCACAAGACGCTGTAATGGGGGTTCTCTCCAGTGTTAGACGATGAACCTTCACTTGTCTTCTTTCCAGGTTGTGGAGAAAGCGATTTCAAATATTTCCACAATTCTCGCAGGTGGAGCAGCTCCATGATGCACAACAGGGCATTTATACACGTCGAAAACTAACGAGGAAGCGCTGAAAACACACAGCATCATCTCAAAGTTGGTAGCAGTCATGGCGCCCCATGGTCACGTGAGTGCCTTTTGACCAATCATTGAGGAGATGGCCTGAAACCAAGTTCTGCTCTCTCTATACACCACTCTGAACTCCAGGCTCTGGCCCTAAGGTTAAGAAACCCTGCTTCAGATGACATGAAGTAAGGGTTCCTTTTGGGTTTTGCTGTGAAACCCGGCCAGCCTTCATTGTTAGTGCGCATGCACACACACCCCATTCTGTCTCTTCCTATTTTTCCACGTGGCGCTATCTCCTCTGGGCAGCACATCTACACACATCACTGAGCGCCCAGTCGTGTAGCGCTGCTCCTTCACTATTGAACCTCCATTAATGCATCTTCATCTTATGGTCTCCGACTGTGGGGGAGAGGCAGCTCTTGTTTCGTTAAAGGATGTTGCGGGAATGACATTGTTGTTGTGGACTGCTTGCCGGTCTACAACGAAGGTGAGTGCTTTGCGCGGCCACTTCAGGTATTCATTTATTTCCAGACGTGATAGTGACGGTGTTGTTTTGCCTGTGACCATCCTGCAGGGAAAATAAACACGCATTCCAGCTTTTACGTCCCTGACACTGCCCGCAGTCTCTCCATGGAGGAGGACTGTGACGTGGACATGGGTGAAGTGTTCACTACGGGTCACTGGTGGATGATGGACCTGGGGAATGGGGGCAGCATTCGGTCCGAACGAGGCTGCATGGTGAACAGTCGCAGCTGGGCTGAGGAGCTTCAGGAGTGTTACAGTGCAGGACAGAAGAGACTGTCCGTCATCTCGGTGAGTGTCTTTCATTCTTGGAAAAGTGAGGAGCAGCCTGGGGTCCCAAAGGAGGGACTTCTACTGTATTTGCCTGCACCAGAATGTCCCAGGAGGGGAGAACAGGCCACTGTTGTTCAAATTGTGCTATGCAAATGTATACAATGAGGTTAACAGCTCACCTATGTAGTCCTTTCTGGATTAAAGGCCTACTGAATCCCACTACTACCGACCACGCAGTCTGATAGTTTATATATCAATGATGAAATCTTAACATTGCAACACATGCCAATACGGCCGGGTTAGCTTACTAAAGTGCAATTTTAAATTTTGCGCGAAATATCCTGCTGAAAACGTCTCGGTATGATGACGTTAGTGCGTGACGTCACAGATTGTGGAGGACATTTTGGGACAGCATGGTGGCCAGCTATTAAGTCGTCTGTTTTCATCGCAAAATTCCACAGTATTCTGGACATCTGTGTTGGTGAATCTTTTGCAATTTGTTCAATGAACAATGGAGACAGCAAAGAAGAAAGCTGTAGGTGGGAAGCGGTGTATTGCGGCAGGTGTTGTGCCGGATAACGCACCCCCGCCGTAGAATGCACCCCCTGACTGTTGTGTCGGATAACAGCCGGTGTTTCATTGTTTACGTTCCCGGAAGATGACAGTCAAGCTTTACCATTGGCCTGTGGAGAACTGGGACAACAGAGACTCTTACCAGGAGGACTTTGAGTTGGATACGCAGACGCGGTACCGTGAGTACGCATGCAGCTGGGGCTTCCAAACATTTGATCGCTTGCCCGTACGTCCGTGCCGCTATGTGCATGTCACGTACGTAACTTTGGGGACTTTGGGGAAATATATGTGCTGTATGAACTTTGGGGAAGTGAACAGTACTTTTGGGCTGTGGGATTGAGTGTGTTGTGCAGGTGTTTTGGCGGGTTATATGGACGGGAGGGTGGAGGTGTTTGTTATGCGGGATTAATTTGTGGCATATTAAATATAAGCCTGGTTGTGTTGTGGCTAATAGAGTATATATATGTCTTGTGTTTATTTACTGTTTTAGTCATTCCCAGCTGAATATCAGGTCCCACCCGCCTCTCACAGCATCTTCCCTATCTGAATCGCTCCCACTGCCCTCTAGTCCTTCACTCTCACTTTCCTCATCCAAGAATCTTTCATTCTCGCTCAAATTAATGGGGAAATCGTTGCTTTCTCGGTCTGAATCGCTCTCGCTGCTGGTGGCCATGATTGTAAACAATGTGCAGATGTGAGGAGCTCCACAACCTGTGACGTCACGCTACTCGCCTGCTACTTCTGGTACAGGCAAAGCTTTTTTATCAGCGACCAAAAGTTGCGAACTTTATCGTTATGTTCTCTACTAAATCCTTTCAGCAAAAATATGGCAATATCGCGAAATGATCAAGTATGACACATAGAATGGACCTGCTATCCCCGTTTGAATAAGAAAATCGCATTTCAGTAGGCCTTTAAGGAGACAAATTTTAATCAGAGTGGTACCTTAGGACCCGGGCTGTCTCTCGGCTAATTGTTATGCTCAATTTTGAGTTATGAGCCTTCCCGGCCGCTTGCGGGCGTAACGAATAGAAGAAGAAGATCCGCCCAAAATATCCAATCCTAATCGCGAGCATTAGCTTGTAGCTAAATATTGGCATAACTTTGTTTCCCAACCGTTGGAAGGAAACCGTGACTGTGACGGACGGTCCTGGGAAGAAGTGGATGACATTCATGAAATTAAAGAAAGGAATCTCAAAAACATGACCGACCGTGTAGCTGACACGGCGAGGCAGTTGGAGCGTAGCAATGCCAGCCAAGGACAGTAAAATAATATCCAACTGGTGGACATTTATCCATGAAAATATGAAAAAGCGGCTGATGGTGTGTTTGACGGCGAAGCAACTCAAAGGAGATACCGTAGAAGTGTGCTGTCCAAAGTGTTGTACATTATTATTACATTACTTAATAAAACTACTGTAACTTTGTACTACGTTCTATTGTATCGTTTTTATACAATATTTATTATCTAAAAGTGTGCTATTCTTTTCAAAAGGCATGTTCCATGTTAGAATTGTGCTGTTTTTTAGGGGCGGGCAAGCACCAATTAAGTTGATTTCAATTAATTTCAGTGGGAGATGTTAGATATGCAAGTTGCTAAAACTCATACGTTGAGGTATGCCGACTACTGTATTCATTAGAGATGTCCGATAACATCAGACTGCCGATATTATTGGCCAATAAATGCTTTAAAATATAATATCGGAAATTATCGGTTCAAAATGTAAAATTTATGACTTTTTAAAACGCCGCTGTATGGAGTGGTACACGGACGTAGGGAGAAGTACAGAGCGCCAATAAACCTTAAAGGCACTGCCTTTGCGTGCCGGCCCAATCACATAACAAACACATTTCGGGAGAGCATCCGCACCATAACACAACATAAACACAACAGAACACATACCCAGAACCCCTTGCAGCACTAACTCTTCCGGGACGCTACAATATACAGCCCCCGCTACCCCCTACCCCCCACCCCCCCCCAACCCATTTTCCACCAATTCTTTACTCTTGAGCGCTGGCTTCCTTACCGGCCCTGTTTGCCAATCAGGCCCCGTCCTCTGGGCTGTTTGCTGTGTACTTCAACCAATGTTCCCTCTAAGGTGCACGCGTGCTCTGCGCACAGAAAATCTATGCCATGCACTAAATCAAATAAACATAATTTATTCTGTATGATTTTGCAATGCCGGACAGACCTGGCAGGCCCAAACGCATTGTGAGGGTTTGCTGGGAACGTCTGGCAGAGTCTCCTGTCAGAGAGAGTTTCAATTCCCACCTCCGGAAGAACTTTGAACATGTCACGAGGGAGGTGCTGGACATTGAGTCCGAGTGGACCATGTTCCGCACCTCTATTGTCGAGGCGGCTGATTGGAGCTGTGGCCGCAAGGTAGTTGGTGCCTGTCGTGGCGGTAATCCTAGAACCCGTTGGTGGACACCGGCGGTGAGGGATGCCGTCAAGCTGAAGAAGGAGTCCTATAGGGTTCTTTTGGCTCATGGGACTCCTGAGGCAGCGGACAGGTACCGACAGGCCAAGCGGTGTGCGGCTTCAGCGGTCGCGGAGGCAAAAACTCGGACATGGGAGGAGTTCGGGGAAGCCATGGAAAACGACTTCCGGACGGCTTCGAAGCGATTCTGGACCACCATCCACCGCCTCAGGAAGGGGAAGCAGTGCACTACCAACACCGTGTATGGTGCGGATGGTGTTCTGCTGACCTCGACTGCGGAAGTTGTGGATCGGTGGAGGGAATACTTCGAAGACCTCCTCAATCCCACCAACACGTCTTCCTATGAGGAAGCAGTGCCTGAGGAATCTGTGGTGGGCTCTCCTATTTCTGGGGCTGAGGTTGCTGAGGTAGTTAAAAAGCTCCTCGGTGGCAAGGCCCCGGGGGTGGATGAGATCCGCCCGGAGTTCCTTAAGGCTCTGGATGCTGTAGGGCTGTCTTGGTTGACAAGACTCTGCAGCATCGCGTGGACATCGGGGGCAGTACCTCTGGATTGGCAGACCGGGGTGGTGGTTCCTCTCTTTAAAAAGGGGAACCGGAGGGTGTGTTCTAACTATCGTGGGATCACACTCCTCAGCCTTCCCGGTAAGGTCTATTCAGGTGTACTGGAGAGGAGGCTACGCCGGATAGTCGAACCTCGGATTCAGGAGGAACAGTGTGGTTTTCGTCCTGGTCGTGGAACTGTGGACCAGCTCTATACTCTCGGCAGGGTCCTTGAGGGTGCATGGGAGTTTGCCCAACCAGTCTACATGTGCTTTGTGGACTTGGAGAAGGCATTCGACCGTGTCCCTCGGGAAGTCCTGTGGGGAGTGCTCAGAGAGTATGGGGTTTCGGACTGTCTGATTGTGGCGGTCCGCTCCCTGTATGATCAGTGTCAGAGCTTGGTTCGCATTGCCGGCAGTAAGTCGGACACGTTTCCGGTGAGGGTTGGACTCCGCCAAGGCTGCCCTTTGTCACCGATTCTGTTCATAACTTTTATGGACAGAATTTCTAGGCGCAGTCAAGGCGTTGAGGGGATCCGGTTTGGTGGCTGCGGGATTAGGTCTCTGCTTTTTGCAGATGATTTGGTCCTGATGGCTTCATCTGGCCAGGATCTTCAGCTCTCACTGGATCGGTTCGCAGCTGAGTGTGAAGCGACTGGGATGAGAATCAGCACCTCCAAGTCCGAGTCCATGGTTCTCGCCCGGAAAAGGGTGGAGTGCCATCTCCGGGTTGGGGAGGAGATCTTGCCCCAAGTGGAGGAGTTCAAGTACCTCGGAGTCTTGTTCACGAGTGAGGGAAGAGTGGATCGTGAGATCGACAGGCGGATCGGTGCGGCGTCTTCAGTAATGCGGACGCTGTATCGATCCGTTGTGGTGAAGAAGGAGCTGAGCCGGAAGGCAAAGCTCTCAATTTACCGGTCGATCTACGTTCCCATCCTCACCTATGGTCATGAGCTTTGGGTTATGACCGAAAGGACAAGATCACGGGTACAAGCGGCCGAAATGAGTTTCCTCCGCCGGGTGGCGGGGCTCTCCCTTAGAGATAGGGTGAGAAGCTCTGTCATCCGGGGGGAGCTCAAAGTAAAGCCGCTGCTCCTCCGCATCGAGAGGAGCCAGATGAGGTGGTTCGGGCATCTGGTCAGGATGCCACCCGAGCGCCTCCCTAAGGAGGTGTTTAGGGCATGTCCGACCGGTAGGAGGCCACGAGGAAGACCCAGGACACGTTGGGAAGACTATGTCTCCCGGCTGGCCTGGGAACGCCTCGGGATCTCCCGGGAGGAGCTGGACGAAGTGGCTGGGGAGAGGGAAGTCTGGGCTTCCCTGCTTAGGCTGCTGCCCCCGCGACCCGACCTCGGATAAGCGGAAGAAGATGGATGGATGGATGGATGGATTTTGCAATGCTACTGTGAGTGACAGGTGACAACAAGTGGCCACAAAAGACAACAACGGTCATCAACACTGTTTGATTATTGTAACGTCCGTCCAGACGCTTTAATGACAGGAATTCCATCGACCACTTTATGAGCAAAACTGTTTATATTCGGCCGTAACCACACTAAAAACATTTGTATCTAGCAAAACTGGTCATTGTCTGCCGTACAAAGCAGGCTTAAAGCAATCAGTCGTATCATCTTACTGACCTGCACCAACACACGCACTCATGGCACTGATGCGTTTATGGCCACACAAAAAGTCGGACAATTCCAACACCACACAAAGTGTAAATTCCAGGTCGTTACACTATGACTCCTCAATCAGATGTGTGCTTATTTTACCATCATTTACTAGGAATGTTAATTTATGGATATTAATCATGAAATGCTGTTGCTACATTACAGGAATGCGAATAAAAAATATTTATTTTACAGACAGAAAGTTATAGGAATGTACACTTTATCCCATGCTTACATCTCATTGTGCAACATGTGAATGTTTGTCTAAAAGGGGTACAAATTATCTCGAAAGCAGGACCCCCACCCAGGCATACAACACCAGTAGCTCATGAATAACGAGATGTTTTTGTTGTTGTTGTTATTTTCAATGTAAGTGGGCCAAATCATCTATATTAGAAAATAATCTAATAGAAATGACTGCTCTCATTTTATTGTTTTATCTCATTTAAATTGTTATAAAGTCAGGTTTGGGACAGGTGCACATCTGATGTTGCTCACATGTGCTCCACTGCATGCTCAGGGACTTTTTGCATTTGCCTTACACATGAAAAATTAGAAGGAGGTGGCCTCAATGTGTCATAGCTTTCCCTATGATTCCTGTGCACTTCCCTGCTGCACTATTTTGGCTTTTGTCATTAAGTAAAACATTTTTTACTTGCACTTTGCCTGCCGTGTCCGCATCCTGGGGTCCAGACCAACAACATCCGAGCCAGATTCTAACGCTTCAAGGCTTTTACACAATGGCTTTTCAATAGAACAATAAAACATGTGTAGGGAAAGCTACAGTTTACCTTATTCGCTTGCTAACGAGTTTAACACGGTTGTTAGCCTCGATGGTAACAAACATTTCATTTGGGGTTTGTCGTCGCATATAACCATGTGGTGTTCCTTAATGTCAATCAAACCAACCAAACCATTACACTAGAGATGTCCGATAATATCAGACTGCCGATATTGTCGGCCGATAAATGCTTTAAAATGTAATATCGGACATTATCGGTATCTGTTTCAAAAAGTAAAATGTATTACTTTTCAAAACGCCGCTGTACGTAGTGGTACACGGACGTAGGGAGTAGTACAGAGCGCCAATAAACCTTAAAGGCACTGCCTTTGCGTGCCGGCCCAATCACATAACAACTTTGGGGGAATTTTAGTCCATTTTAAAGGACCAAAAAACTGGTTCTATTTACAGACGTCCGATAATATCAGACTGCCGATATTATCGGCCGATAAATGCTTTAAAATGTAATATCGGAAATTATCGGTATCGGTTTCAAAAAGTACAATTTATGACTAAAACGCCGCTGTACGGAGTGGTACACGGACGTAGGGAGAAGTACAGAGCGCCAATAAACCTTAAAGGCACTGCCTTTTCGTGCCAGCCCAATCACATAATATCCACGGCTTTTCACACACACAAGTGAATGCCAGCATACTTGGTCAACAGCCATACAGGTCACACTGAGGGTGGCAGTATAAACAACTTTAACACTGTTACAAATATGCGCCAAACTGTGAACCCACACCAAACAAGAATGACAAACACATTTCGGGAGAACATCCGCACCGTAACACAACATAAACACAACAGAACAAATACCCAGAACCCCTTGCAGCACTAACTCTTCCGGGACGCTACAATATACAAAAATCTCAACCCCGCCCACCTCAACCTCCTCATGCTCTCTCAGGGAGAGCATGTCCCAAATTCCAAACTGCTGTTTTGAGGCATGTTAAAAAAAATAATGCACTTTGTGACTTCAATAATAAATATGGCAGTGCCATGTTGGCATTTTTTTCCCATAACTTGAGTTGATTTATTTTGGAAAACCTTTTTACATTGTTTAATGCATCCAGCGGGGCATCACAACAAAATTAGGCATAATAATGTGTTAATTCCACGACTGTATATATCGGTATCGGTTGATATCGTAGTCGGTAATTAAGAGTTGGACAATATCGGATATCGGCAAAAAAGCCATTATCGGACATCTCTACATAACATTATTCTTTCTTGAGAAGACTGTTACCGCAAAGGCACATACAGTAGGAGTGGTTGTTGTTTGACATTTAAGCGTAGAAGACTAGTTTATAATAGCTGAAGCATTTCCTCTGAGAGAAATCGCTCCACTATTAGTCATCTGATGCAATGGAGCAGCAAAGATGACTCAAAATGTTTACCCAGCATGTGTGTGTGTGTGTGTGTGTGTGTGTGTGCACGCGCGCGCCTATTTGCCTCGCTTAACATCACCCGTGAATCAGTGATGCGGAAGGAGCTGGGAGGAGATTCACCATTGGAGGCCAAAAACACAACTGTGATTGGGGCCAGCTTTGTTGAAATGTGCTGACGTGATTACTCGAGCAAGCTATTGATCAGTGGTGTCGTAACATTCACATGCACTTACTTGTCAGGTCAGTGCACTCATACCTTTCCTGCATTTGAAGGAAGGTGGAGGCAGGGCATGGTGGGTGGAGTGTAGATCAGTGAGCGCCTCCCTCTCTCCATCTTCCTTCTCCTGCGTTTGTCTTCCCACGCTTCCCCCTCCCACATCCCGCCTCCCTTCCCCTCCCGCTCCTGCAGTATAGGAAAGGGTCTCCCGGGTCCGGCTGCACTGCAGTGTAGACGAAGGGCAGGGCGTGCTTGCTCACTACAATGCGCTGAAGGGATGGTGCACCAGGAGAAACGCGTTTACCAGGTGCGTGTGTGTCTGCGGTGATAATCTGCTGCACATACAGTAGGTGTGACATGATCACTGTGATGCTGTGCATGATTAGGTTTTCACATGATCACTGTGATGCTGTGCATGACTAGGTGTTACATGATCGGCATCCATCACCGGTGTGATGCTGTGCATGATTCAGAGAGGGTGTATGTCTGCTTCTCGTGTCTAATTGGAAGTGTTTAAAACCTCATGTCAACAGACAATGATGGTCTCGTCACAGCCTCACATGCAACGTTATCACACAGGTCTTGTTTGTGGCACATCAAGCAGATTGGCCTTGGGACATGAATGTCATTATGCAAAAATAGCCTGGCAGCGGTGCCAGAATAGAAGCATATGTTCCGTGTGTTGGGCGTTTACACGATACAATAGGTGAGATCAAGCAAATTTGATTACCCGCTGGGGCGAAATGAAAGAAATGTGGGTTGAAGTGACTAAAAGAAGCCTTAAAACAACATTTTCACACAGGGTGGCTAAAAAGATCAACGCAATGATAGTTATTATGCATTATGTTTGTAAGGACTGTGCAGTGTAGAAAGTTACAACAGGACTGAATGGAATCTGCTACATCATTCCTTCATGCATTTTCTACAGCAGCCTCGAGCAGGTGTCACCTGTCCAATCATTACTGTGCGGATGCTAAATGCTACTTCGTATAAGGCTAATGGTACTGACTTTAAAATATATATTATTGAGATTATTTTTTTTAGATTTAGAATTAGACTGAGACTTCGACTTACTTTTTATTGTCATTCAAATTTGAACTTTACAGATAAGAACGAAATTTTGTTGCATTAGCTCATGGTAATGCAGGATAAAAAATCAATAAGGTGCAGATATAAATAAATAGATTACTAAATATATTGCACTTTTGCATATGCATCCACGTTTATGGATGTATGTTATATTATTGTCTTTTATATTCCAGCGAGTTAATCCATTTTTGGGGGGAATTGAGGGGATTATTATGATGCGTTCAAGAGTCTTACGGCCTGAGGGGAAAAAGCTGTTACAGAACCTGGAGGTTCTGCTACTATTTGAGTAAATTCATTGAATATAAAACGTCTGCCTCTACAAGTGTCTTATGTCTCACAGTGCAGGTCGCATGATAGGGGGGGGCGTGGCTCCTGGTTCCTGGTTGAAATCCAGTTTCCTCCATCCTAGTCACGGTTGTTGGGCAAGACACTGTAGCCACCTGCTGTATGAATGTGGTGGTGGGAGGGGCTATCAGCCACGCTTCCTTCACTGGACCCCAGGGCAGCTGTGACCATACTTGCCAACCCTCCCGATTCTCCCGAATTTCTCCCGATTTCCACCCGGACAACAATATTGGGGGCGTGCCTTTAGCGTCCTCTCTCACCTGAAAAGGAGACTATTATATATGTCTCCGTTATCCATAGGTTTATCTATAACCCATAAAGTAGGCAGGCACGGAGCTGTTTCTCAGCGTGTGTTTATTCCAGCCGGCACGTTAATACACAGACACACAACATCCGGATTCCCATCATGCATTGCTTCAAAACTACGGCAAGTAGTAATGTCCAAAAACAATAACAGAGACGAAGCAGAAGAACGAAGAAAAGACATGGCGACGAGTAAGAAGAAGAAGTACGCTTGCAAGTTCCAAAATGATTGGAAAAAATAATTTCAGTTCATCCAGGACAGCTCGAAGGGGAAAGGGTATGCTGCCTGCACATTTTGTAAATCAGACTTCTCCATTGAACACGGTGGCCGAACGGATATACTCATTCATGAATGGATTATATATATATATATATATATATATATATATATATATATATATATCTTAATAAGGTTATCCAAAAAATAGTGCTCGATACCGTAGTAGAGCGCAATATATGTATGTGTGGGAAAAAAAATCACAAGACTACTTCATCTCTACAGGCCTGTTTCATGAGGGGTTCCCTCAATCATCAGGAGATTTTAATGGAAGCATTCACATACCATGGTTTATATAGGGCACAGAGTGGGTGGGTACAGGCTGGCGTAGGGGCCAATCACCACGCCCCTACGCCAGCCTGTACCCACCCACTCTGTGCCCTATATAAACCATGGTATGTGAATGCTTCCATTAAAATCTCCTGATGATTGAGGGAACCCCTCATGAAACAGGCCTGTAGAGATGAAGTAGTCTTGTGATTTTTTTTCCCACACATACATATATTGCGCTCTACTACGGTATCGAGCACTATTTTTTGGATAACCTTATTAAGACATATATTCCGCTCCAAATTGACATTTGTTGACCACTGTACGACGATCAGAAATGGAAAAATTCAACATCGACTACTCCACAAAGAACATTCCCATACCCGCGCAGAATGACTACAGGCTAAGGCTCATAGAAAAGACAGAACACTTCCTAAGAAGGATGCGGTGGAAAGCACATTTTTTCCTCCACCCTGAAACAAAAGGAACGCAAAAGAAAACTTACGGATTCAAATCTACCAAGAACCCACCCACAGTTGAGGAACTAAAGGATTTTGAGAACGACATGCTCAAAATGATACAATCAGTCAAATTCAAGCCAGTCCGCAACCCACTCCTCACCAAGCTGAAAAATGACAAGGAGCGCATCAAGAAAGTAAACAACCTCATCATAGCCGCCGATAAAACCACAAACTTCTACAGAATGGACATACCAGAACATAACACCTTACTGGACAGAAGCATCACCAAATCATACAAAAAAGCACAACCCAACACTTTACAGAACATCCACCTGGAAAATAAAAGGATCGCGGCTGAACTGGACATTGAGGACAGGGTGGACGCCACAGCCAACAAGGAAGCCTTCATCACATTGAAGGACCACAAACCCAACTTCGCAAATAACCCAACATGCCGACTAATAAACCCAACTAAATCTGAAATAGGAAAAATCAGCAAAATAATCCTGGACAGAGTCAACACAAAAATCAAGGACAAAACACCACTCAACCAATGGAGAAATACAGCAGCAGTAATCAAATGGTTCAACAACATCCAAGACAAACAACAGCACAACTTTATCTCCTTCGATATCGAAGAATTTTACCCTTCCATCACGCAAGACCTACTGACTCAAGCACTAGACTTCGCCTCAGACTACGACTCAATCACAGGCAACGAAAGAAACATCATCATCCACGCAAAAAACTCCATACTCATCCACAACAGTACACCATGGCAAAAAAAGAACAATTCAACATTTGACGTCACTATGGGAAGTTTTGACGGAGCAGAAACGTGTGAACTCGTTGGGAGTTTCCTCCTCCCCCAGCTCGCTAGCCTCAACCTGAACCTTGGTATTTACCGTGATGACGGACTGGCAGTGTGTCGCGCCTCGCCAAGGAGCAGCGAGAATACCAAGAAGCGCATATGCCAAATTTTCAAAGAGAACGGCCTACGGATCACGATTGAAGCCAACAAGCAAACCGTCAACTTCCTCGACGTCACTTTCAACCTGAGAAATAACAGCTACCAACCATTCACGAAATCCAACACAACACTCCAATACGTGCACCATGACAGCAACCACCCACACACCACCACGAAAAGAATACCTACCGGAATTAATAAAAGGCTATCGATGCTGTCATCTAGCAAAGCTGAATTTGACCAAGCAACCCCCCCGTACCAAAAAGCCCTTGATGAAAGCGTATACAATTTCACCCTCACCTATGAACCCACGCCAGGAAACCAACCAAAAAAGAACAGAAAATGAAACAACATCATCTGGTACAACCCCCCATACAGCAAAAACGTCTCAAGTAACATTGGCCACAAATTCCTCACTCTGATTGACAAACACTTCCCCAAAGGCAACACCCTAAGAAAAGTATTCAACAAGAACAACATTAAATTGAGCTACAGCTGTATGAACAATATACGACAAATTATCTCAAACCACAACAAAACAATTGCAAATGAGCCGTCGGCCCCCGGACAGAGCGACCCCAAAACCAACAAAGGCTGCAACTGCCGCAAGAAACCTGATTGCCCTCTCAACGGGGGGTGCTTGCAAACATCAGTTGTTTACCAATCTAAGGTAACACGCAAGGACATTAACACATCCGACACATATGTAGGATTAACCGAGGGAGAGTTTAAAACCAGATGGAACAATCACAAGGCTTCTTTCAGGAACCAAAACCTGCGGAATACCACAGAACTCAGCAAACACATTTGGGACCTCAAAGACAATAATGTTGAATATTCAATAACATGGCAAATTCTTGCATCCAGCACACCTTACAATAGTGGTAATAAAAGATGCAACCTATGCTTGAAAGAGAAACTGTTTATTATATACCGTCCAGACCTGTCATCCCTCAACAAGCGCAGCGAAATTGTATCAGCATGCCGCCACAGACGGAAACACCTCCTAGGTAACACATGAGCCAATCACCACGCCCCTACGCCAGCCTGTACCCACCCACTCTGTGCCCTATATAAACCATGGTATGTGAATGCTTCCATTAAAATCTCCTGATGATTGAGGGAACCCCTCATGAAACAGGCCTGTAGAGATGTAGTCTTGTGATTTCTTTTCCCACACATACATATATATATATATATATATATATATATATATATATATATATATATATATATAAATAAAATAAATACTTATATAACCTTGAGACCTCCGAATTCGGAAGTCTCAAGGTTGGCAAGTATTGTAGATTAACTACGATCAAAGTATTGGACAGGACGTCGAAAATGTGTAATAAAGTTGTACTTTATATAAGAAAAAAATGGCATACAAAACGGTACAAAACGATCTCTATATCTTGTTATCTGTCATTCATTCATCACCCGTGGGCTCGTAATCCTCAATCTAAACAACCACAATGCACCTGCTCCCGGTCTTTTCTAACATCCGGTTTTGCCGCAATGCATTGTGGAACATGCAGTCTTTTAGTTAAACCTTTGTTAGGCTATTGAGTAGAAACAACTCAATTCAGTGTCAGTGTTTCTCAAATAATCAATATCAAACACATGTGTAAATCAAATCAATTCCCTTTTAACTCTTTTTAGCTGTAAATAATAATAGATCAATTTATCAGCAATAAATCAAATGATCATCACACATGAACTATACAACGCAAAAGTTACAACATCCTCCCCCCATGAACTACGTTCATCTAAATCTCAAGACAGTACAGTAACTGAATATGTCTTCTTAACAAAGTCCCTGAGGGAGTGCGGACTATGCACGACCTGACAAGTCCATCTCTGCCGGTAAACAGTTCTGTGATTCTTCCCAGTTTACAGGTTTGTCTGGGGGTGTTGTCCTCTCCAATGAGTACAACGTCACCCACTTTCAGTGGTGTGGGTGTCGGTGTGTCACAGCGGTGCGCTGACTTAAAGTCCAGTAGGTAATCCTTGCGCCAGGCGGTCCAGAACCTGGTTGTGAGTCTCCGTCTGTACTTCCATCTTCGAGTGATCTCTGCCTTGAAGAACTCGTCAGCAGTTAGTTCTCCTTTTTTCTTTGTTTTTGTTTGAGCATTGGCTATGAATCTCTTTACCCAGGCTGTCACTCTGAGGACTCTTTTCAGCTTGCTGTAGCTTTCCAGTTCTAACACTGGTTCAGTGGGGTCTGTGTCATTTGCAGCAAGCTGTACAGTGATCTGTTGGCTGGACCTTAGTTCTGCATTCACCTTGTCTAGAACATTGTCATTTTTAGTCTCCTCTGACTGATCAGTTGATGTCAGAACGCTGGGCCCGTTCCACCATAGGTGGTTCTGTATCAGCCCTACAACACTTTGTCCTCTTGTGGGGAGGTCAGCTGGATTTATCTTCCCTGGGATGTGTGACCATCTCTCAGGGTTGGTCAGTGACTGGATCTCGGTCACTCTGTTTGCAACAAACTGTTTCCACTTCTGAGCTGAGCTGCAAATCCAATACAGTGTAATCATAGAGTCTGTCCACATTCTTATCTGATTTGGTTCCAGTTTTAGAGTCGTCATCAAGTTGGTGGCTAGTCTCGCTCCAATCACAGCTCCCATGAGCTCCAGGCGTGGCAGTGTCATTTTCTTGAGAGGAGCCACCCTTGATTTGGAAGCGACTAGGCTCATTATAGGTTCTCCGTCTGGCGATTCACCTTGTAGGTACGCTGCAGTACTGTAAGCTCTTTCACTTGCGTCGCAGAACACATGTAGTGTTAGGGCATGTTTATTTTCTGGCTGCATGTCTGTTCGATACCACCTTGGTATGGCGAGCTGGTGTAGCTGGGGCAGTTCTGAACACCACTGTTGCCATTCTTGAGTCAGGTCAGGTGGTAGCTCTTCGTCCCAGGAGAGTCCTCTCTCCCACATTTCTTGAAACATGCACTTGATTCTGATTGTGAAAGGTGTCAGGAACCCGAGTGGGTCATAGATGCGTGCAGCTGACTGCAGAACACTTCTCTTTGTGTTCTTCTTTTCTTTTAAGATGCTTAATAGCGGTCTGAGGTCAAAGGTGAAGTCATCTGTTTCTGGTCTCCACACTAGGCCCAACACCTTGAGCACAGCTCCGTGTGTCTCCGATGCCAGTGTGTGGTCTGTTGTGCCCTCCTTCCATTTCTTCTCCAGCTCATGAGAGTTGGTCATCCACTTGCAGAGGTCCATGCCTGCGGTTGACAGCATTTGGGTTGCAGTTGCTGTCACATGGTAGGCTTCTTCAACACTGTGTGCGCTTGCAATGAAATCATCGACGTAAAGTGACTCTCTTAGTGTCTCTACAACCTCTGGTTGTTTTGTTTCATATTGTTTTAGGTGTTTTCTGATTGTAGCTGCGAGTAGGAATGGACTTGGGGAGGCCCCAAACACCACTCTGGTCATCCGCAGCACACGCAGCTCTCCATCCTCTTCTCCGCTTGGTGGGCCTGTGAGCCACAGAAATCTCACTGCATCTCTGTCTTTCTCCACTATGGAGATCTGCAAGAAAGCCTTTTTTATGTCTGACATAAATGCGATTTCATTTTTTCTGAATTTAATGAGGACACTGAGGAGATCTGTATTCAGGTTTGGTCCTGTGAGCAGACAGTCATTGAGGGATGGACTGCCATCTTCATGAGACGACGCATCAAACACCACTCTCAGCTTCGTGGTCACTTTGTCTTCTCTGAGTACTGCGTGGTGAGGTAAGTAGTATTCCACGTTGTCTGTACTTGCGTTGTCTTTTGGCACATCCTCTGCAATGTTCTGCTGTAAATAGTCCTCCACTACTTCATTATATCTGCTGTAGAATGTAACATCCTTCTTCAGTCTTTTCTTCAGACCTTCAAATCGTTTTTTAGCAACTCTGTAGTTGTCTTGGAGCGCTGCCTTTTCTGGTTTCCATGGCAACTCCACGTGATATCGTCCATCTTTGAAAGTTGTTGTTCTCTCAAACATCTGCATAGCCATTTCTTCTGCTGGGTTCTGTGTGTTTTCACTTGTGATGCCCAGAGACTCAATTTCCCAGAATGCACTTAGTTGCTTGGAGACAAGTGTGTCCTCTTCAAGTGGAATGAACATGCAGGTTGCCTCAGCGACACTTGACATGCACACTGGTCCCTGCACAGACCATCCAAATGTGCTCTCCAGTGCAACTAATGTCTCTGTCAGTCGCTTCACTCTTCCTGAGACAATTTGCCAATAGTAGTCTGCTCCTATCAGGACAGATAGCTCAGGATCATCATCATTATCTTGGAAGTCTGCTAGTTGTAGTCCCTTTTTCTTAAGCTCATGTTGAATCTGGTCACCGGGAACTTTCATCACAGCTGAGCACACCTGAGGTGTTTCTAAGGCCTCAATTTCAATTCTTTGCTGGTTGTCCCAGACATTCTCCAATATGACTTTCACTGTGTTGCATTGTGACATTGTGGGTACAGAGGAGCCAAACGTGTGAAGAGTGAGTGTCTCTTGTCTTATTACTGGTAAGTTCAGGCTCTTCACAAGGTTTTCATGGATGAAGCTTCTCTGACTCCCTCCATCGAGTAAACAGCGAGCCATTTTTCTGCCTAATGGGCCTCCTACCCATGCCTTAGCGGTTTGTAGCAGCACAGTGTTCTGTCCATCTTGTTTAATCTTCGCTGAGTGAGGAATGACTGAGGAAACAACAGCCACTTCTTTAACATTGGGGGGCTGCACCTCACTTTTCTCACCGGTGCACACAGCAATGTGATGCCTCCTTCCACATTTTTCACATGATGCATCCTTCACTTTGCATGTTTTTGCAATGTGTTTCTGTCCCAGACACACGAAACATCTTCCCATTTTCTTGATCTTTTCTTTGCGTTCAGGAATGCTGTTAGTAGGGCAATGCTCAGATTTGTGTTCTGCACTGTCACAGAATATACAGTTATGTGTCTTCTGGCTGACTGTATGCAGTGCAGCAGCAGATTGCATGCTGGGTCTGTTCATTTTTGTGCCATTGGATGAGCATAACTGCTTCCATGGCTTACTTTCTGGTTTGTGTTCTTTCTGGGTGTATGACGTTGTCATTTGCAGTGCTCTTTCCCTGCTCTGAACCTCCTTCTGTAGGAATTTGACTATTTCATCAACCTTCCATTCATCATCATCTCCCCTCTGACGGCTATATTCAAGAGCTATGTCATCTGGAATCATCTTCATTAAAATTGGGCATAGTAGGCTTCCATAAGTGTCTGACACTACACCCAGTGACTCCAAGCTCCTAATTTGAATTTCACATTCATCATATAGCTGCCTTAATGCATGCACATCAGAGGATTTCTTCACAGGAGTTAGATTCAGCAGCCTTGACATGTGAGCACTGATCACCAGATCTTTCCTTCCAAATCTGCTTTTCAATAATGTGATAGCACTGTCATAATTAGCATCTGTGAGCATAAGTCCTGCTACTGCCTTTGCAGCTGTTCCTGTTAGGTACGTTTTCAGGTAGGTAAACTTATTCTCACGTTTGCACAATGCATCATTCGTGTGAATAGCTGTCCAATACTGGCTCCAAAACTCCTGCCATCTACTGACATCGCCATTGTATTTATCAATAATCAATTTCGGTAGCTTTACAGATTGTCTGTATGCTAATGAGTTGGCGGAGTTAGCGTCGCTCACCCTCTGCTGCGGTGATGCTTGTTGCTGCTGTTTTTCATCCTCTTTTTTTCTTCACCATGCGCTGCGCGCGGCTCTTGTACGAGATGACACGTTGTTTGTAGTCCTCCGTATTTTCGATCTCGTGTTCCAAGTCATCCAACGCCGTGAGCAGTTCAATTCCATTGTCCAACTCAAATAGACTGTCCTCCTTCGCGGACAACATGTCCAATAAAGTACTCAAATGATCAATGTCCGGATCTGGCTTGGTCATTTCTCCGTCTATCTGCTTCAAAAGACGTGTCGTAGTACCTCTGATTGCACCCCGTTTTCTTCTCATTCTTTCCATTTCGGTCCTACGTTCCTCTTCTGTCATCTGAGCAGCGGCTTTTGCTTCTCCCTCGCTCATCTTTTTCCGGGTTTTTCGGCACCAAAAAATGTAGATTAACTACGATCAAAGTATTGGACAGGACGTCGAAAATGTGTAATAAAGTTGTACTTTATATAAGAAAAAATTGGCATACAAAACGATCTCTATATCTTGTTATCTGTCATTCATTCATCACCCGTGGGCTCGTAATCCTCAATCTCAACAACCACAATGCACCTGCTCCCGGTCTTTTCTAACATCCGGTTTTGCCGCAATGCATTGTGGAACATGCAGTCTTTTAGTTAAACCTTTGTTAGGCTATTGAGTAGAAACAACTCAATTCAGTGTCAGTGTTTCTCAAATAATCAATATCAAACACGTGTAAATCAAATCAATTCCCTTTTAACTCTTTTTAGCTGTAAATAATAATAGATCAATTTATCAGCAATAAATCAAATGATCATCACACATGAACTATATAACGCAAAAGTTACAACAAGTATGGCTGTGGCCACAAATGTAGCTTACCACCATGCACATGTGAGTGTGGGGAGAATGAATGATGGGCTCTCACTTCTGTCTGTGAAGCGCTATTTAAATCTAATCCATCATTATGCCGTTGCATTAAATGTATACTCTTTTCTTACTTAACTAATATATGTTACTGCTCTTTTGGGTATAGAATAAGATGCTGCCAGGCACACACCTTCTATTTTTATTTTATTTTACCTTTATCTCTTCTGTGCTCTTTATAATTAGTTAATGAGTTGATATGGCAATATAACACATTTATTTTCTGGTGTTCAAATCCAGTTAGGAAGGATATCTTGGTTTTCTATTCCCTATTTTTGTATGTTTTTGTATATTTATTCTCCAGTCGTTCTTCTCCACATCACGTAATTAAATATTGTGGCTTCAGAGATTTTTTGGGGGATATTCTTTTTTTTTTTTTTTTTAAACACATTCTAAATTTACCTGACTCTCGGTAGATCCTTGTAGTTCGCTGAGCTCGCGAACTACAAGGATCTACCGAGAGTCAGGTTAATTCTAAATGCTTTTGGTCCTAAATTAAGCATTTTCAAGCATATAATGGCTGAAAAAAGACAATGAATATCAACACTACAGTAGTATTGGTCGCTAGAGGAGATCCAACCGATCAGTGCTGGTCAGTATTGTGACCACTGAGGCAGAATTAGTATATTGGATTAAAAGACTGTAAAAGTGACTAAAGGGTGTTATTTCATGTCTCGGCTCCTCTCATAATGTTTAAAAATGTATTTAGAAGGCCGTAAGCATGTTTTTTATGCTCTAGCTATGGAAATATTTGATTTAAAATGAATGACTCTAACTTAAGGAAAATGTCCGCAACCAAGCCATGTATTTTTCACACTTGTTTGAAAGATACAATTGCTATTTACTGTTTTGCACTATTTGTATTTCTGTTAAATCTGTACAACACTTTGGTCAACTCGGGTTGTTTTTAAATGTGCTATTTAAACTGAATTGAACAACACATGATTAATTTTACACAGTCTGGCTGCCAAGATGAAAGCAGACTTTTAATATTGTATTAATACAAGTTATGTGAATCACAATCGGGGTTTATTTCTATGATGGTGTGCAACACAGACAAGACTTGCAAGTTGTGCATGAAGAGAACCGGCATTAACAATTGAAACTGGAGCAAAACCAAAACCAAAAACGACATTGAACTAAGAGCTGACAAAGAACTTGAACATAAAATGGACCAAATCATCCCATATACTTTTTATACCTTTGATTGTATTCTTGTGTTTTCTCCAACAGGCCCAGAGGAATGAGAGAGAGTCCATCAGGCAGAAACTTGCCCTCGGCAGTTTCTATGACGACGAGCCAGTCATCTTCACCAGCTGCAGCAAAAACGATTCATCCTCTCGGTGGGTTTTGGACTGGAGCGTGTGATGTGACACACAGGGTTTGATCAATGCGGCCCTTTGAAGGCTAGCGCCAATATTTTTGCGTCTGATTGCTGACATGTTTGATCTCAGCATCTCCTGTACTGGCTGACAAGAACATGGACCACTCATTATGTTACATGAAGAAGATTCAATTTACTTTAACTTCTGGTCTGTGTTTGTGTTTATCCTTCATTCACTTTAATTTTCCTTTATTTAACCAGCTAAATGAGATTAAAAATCTCTTTTACAAGAGTGCCCTGGCCAAGAGGGCAGCAAAACAGGTTTCATAATACATACAACAATAACAGCACTATAATAAAAAAAAAATACAAATGACTTACAACATTAACAAACACACAATAGGAAAAAATTGAATGTTTCAGTAAGAACATAAGGGATAGCGGGGGCTAGCGGGGGAAGAGTTAGTGCTCCAAGGGGTTCTGGGTATTTGTTCTGTTGTGTTTATGTTGTGTTACGGTGCGGATGTTCTCCCGAAATGTGTTTGTCATTCTTGTTTGGTGTGGGTTCACAGTGTGGCGCATATTTGTAACAGTGTTAAAGTTGTTTATACGGCCACCCTCAGTGTGACCTGTATGGTAGTTGACCAAGGATGCCTTGCATTCACTTGTGTGTGTGAAAAGCCGTAGATATTTTGTGATTGGGCTGGCACGCAAAGGCAGTGCCTTTAAGGTTTATTGGCGCTCTGTACTTCTCCCTACGTCCGTGTACCACTCCGTACAGCGGTGTTTTAATCATAAATTGTACTTTTTGAAACCGATACAGATCATTTCCGAAATTACATTTTAAAGCATTTATCGGCCGATAATATCGGCAGTCCGATATTATCGGATGTCTGTAAATAGGACCAGTTTTTTGGTCCTTTTAAAATGGACTAAAATTCCCCCAAAGTGATGACTGCTGGTAGCCTCATCAGATCAGAAATCCATTCCCTGACCACGGAGCAGTATATTTGAAGGCTTTTACCAAGGTTTGTGTTGGCTCTAGCAACCAACATGCCAAGGATGTCCTGTGACCTAAAACTGTTGCCACTGGACTCTCTACACGTATAAGAACATAAATATAGGTAGGAACCAGACCAAGAAGTGATTTATTCATAGAAAAAAAAAAACATCCATCGAGAAAATGTGCATACTGACAAGGATGGACCGTTCGCTGTTGCATCCAAAGTGCAATGGTGGACTAGGTTGCCACAAGAAGTAGTAAAGCGTAAGGTACAGCGATATACAGTTTTTTCATAAAAAGTAAGTCTCCATAATCTAGCAAAGGCATGAAAGAGGTCAAGATCAAGCGTTTCTTAACTTGTAAGGAAAAACCCCAGTCACAAGTTTTCTTATGTGCAATTTAAAGGACAAGATGTCATCAATAACAATCACCAAGTACTTGTATGTCGTGACCATTTCAACTTCAACCCAAGTTAGTTTGCTAGCAGGTAGACAACACATGTTTTGTCTTTATCTTACTCAAGCTGTCCTCTGTTGCCTTTCACTCTGTAAACCCTTGTTCTCCACCCTTCGGATGAGGTGCATGACAGCAGTACTAAACCTTACAACTACTGCTGCTTTTTATCAAGTGTCTCACACTTGCATCACCATTCTGTCTTTTTTCTCTCAGCTTGCAAAACCTGCAGGTGTGTTTTGTCAACGACAGCAGCAGCGACAAAGACAGTGATGCGGAGGACAGCAGGACCGAAACCAGTCTGGATACACCATTGTCACCTGTGGTAGGCCGGCAGCACACCCATAATGAAACACTTTCATCTCTGCTAGGATAGTCATGCTGAGTTTCAATTGAGAGTCTGGACATGTTGTTTATTGTGGTTTCTATAAGTGCACTGCATCAACCTTGTTAAATGCATGTTTTGTGACAGTGTGCTCAATGAAGTGTCCAGCTTGTCACTTCATTAAGGACGGGGACCTTTTGAATCGATATAGTACCAATTCCCAGTTCCAAGAAATCAATATTGATTGAGTCGATATTCGCAACTTAGATTCAATATCCCTCTTCAAATCAAGACTCAAAACACACCTATTCCTGACTGCTTATTTATTTTATCATCTTTTCTTTTCTCTTTGTTGTTGTTGTTGTTGTTTTTTATCCAATTTGATTTTATTGTTGTGATTTTGTACGGTGTCCTTGAGTGCCCAGAAAGGCACCTTATAAATAAAATGTATTATTATTATTATTATTATTATTATTGATCCTCAACGGTACCAATTTTCAGTACTTTTGTGTGTTTAAATGTGTAAATAAGTGTTAATTGTTTTTAAAGAATCTCAATTATTTTCATTTAACATTTATCACTGTTATTATCTTGTTTTCTTCGTCTTCTTACGTCTCATTTGCAAGTACTGCACTGTACTATATAGTCGACTTTGCATGGAGTTGCAATTTGAAGACATTAGATGACCGCCGTGTATAGTTTACGGCAGGGGTTCTTAACCTCTTTAACCTCGGGGCCCAACTTTTCCACTACAGAAGGTCCTAGGGCCCACTCACATATTAACATTGAATAAATAATCTTCCTCTTAATCCTAATCATACTCAATAAGTATATCTACACTACTTAGTTTACAACCTTGTCAAATGATATGAAACCATGTGTTAATCACTCTATGGGTTTTTTTCAACACTAAAATCTTCGGTTTAGGTCATTAGAAAAAGTAAAAAACCAAGTATACTGCATAAGAAAGCACTGACGAAAAATAAGTGCACATACATTTGTTTCGCTAAAATAAATAAATGTATTTAATAAATATGCCTTTAACTAAACTGTCACTAGAAATAAAGTGCAAATGAAAATACAGCTCCACCACTTTAGTCATCATTTTTGCGCTCAGGCAACTTAATGATTTTAGCTCCAGAATTTGTCTGGTTTTTTTAGACAGTCACCACTGCCACAAGTGGTGGAAAAGTGTACCACTCCGGGCAATACGGACCACTGGACTACGGTGCCATTGTAGTCTTTGCCATTAAGTTGAATGTACCAGTCGTGTCTTTTGTAGAGTTCTACAAAGTGTTTAAGCTGTAAGTATTTATTTATTACTAACCTGCTATTTGATAGTAACGTAAATCTTAGTTGTAGTTTTCATCACCAAATTCGGAGGTTTTATAATCGCCATGTATAATCGCTATTTCTAATTGTTACTATGTACATGGCAAATCAAATTAGCATCCAGCTAGCGCATTTTGAAAAGTGACGCGGGACTGGACATTTGAGCGCTTGAGCCAGTGCGCAGTCTGCAACCGGACATGTGCAACACATTTATCCAAATTGATTTTACGTGAATCGGTACTCAGTAGTACAGACAAACTGTGGTCGGTACCTATAAAAGTACCAAATTCGGTGCCCATCCCTACCTCACAGTGTGTAATCCTCACGTTGTCTTCCTCTTCAGAGCAAGCAGAGCTCGTCGTTATCGGATCGGGACACGGCGGAGGAGGACTCGGATCCGTTAGATGACTGCGGCGGGTTCTGGCGGGTGCAGCGAAAGCTCCAGGAGGAGGCCCGGGTGGCGCTGGCTCTGGCGAGGCCCATGGCCAGGATGCAGGTGGAGGTGGAAAGACAAATCCAGCTGCACAGACGCTCACCAGTGGCAGATTTGGTCAGTCAGGATTGGATTTTCTATTCTTTGAATGTGGTCAGTGGCCCTAAATCTTACAAGTAGGAAAGACAGAACATCAGCATGTCTCACATTAAGAGCCAAAACATTGTCAGTCAATTATTATTCACCACCCAATAATGCTGGCAAGCACAAGATTCATGTTCTGTTGCAGACATTTTTAAAAACACTTGGTTTAAATTATCTCCATAGCCAAACAGGAGATGCAAGTCCTTAAGTTGTTTTTCATATTTCTTTGCTGTAATTTCTTAAACTTCAGTCCTAAACAAAAATAACAAACGTTATGTTTTTTTTACCCTTTTGAAAGGCTTTTGATCAGGGGACACATGAAAAAAATACAAACCCTGTTTCCATATGAGTTGGGAAATTGTGTTAGATGTAAATATAAACGGAATACAATGATTTGCAAATCATTTTCAACCCATATTCAGTTGAATATGCTACAAAGACAACATATTTGATGTTCAAACTGATAGACTTTTTTTTTTTTCTGCAAAAAATCATTAACTTTAGAATTTGATGCCAGCAACGCGTGACAAAGAAGTTGGGAAAGGTGGCAATAAATACTGATAAAGTTGAGGAATGCTCATCAAACACTTATTTGGAACATCCCACAGGTGAACAGGCAAATTGGGAACAGGTGGGTGCCATGATTGGGTATAAAAGTAGATTCCATGAAATGCTCAGTCATTCACAAACAAGGATGGGGCGAGAATCACCACTTTGTCAACAAATGTGTGAGCAAATTGTTGAACAGTTTAAGAAAAACCTTTCTCAACCAGCTATTGCAAGAAATTTAGGGATTTCACCCTCTACGGTCCGTAATATCATCAAAGGTTCAGAGAATCTGGAGAAATCACTGCACGTAAGCAGCTAAGCCCGTGACCTTCAATCCCTCAGGCTGTACTGCATCAACAAGTGACATCAGTGTGTAAAGGATATCACCACATGGGCTCAGGAACACTTCAGAAACCCACTGTCAGTAACTACAGTTGATCGCTACATCTGTAAGTGCAAGTTAAAACTCTCCTATGCAAGGTGAAAACCATTTATCAACAACACCCAAAAACGCCGTCGGCTTCGCTGGGCCTGAGCTCACCTAAGATGGACTGATACAAAGTGGAAAAGTGTTTTGTGGTCTGATGAGTCCACATTTCAAATTGTTTTTGGAAACTGTGGACGTCGTGTCCTCCGGACCAAAGAGGAAAAGAACCATCCGGATTGTTATAGGCGCAAAGTTGAAAAGCCAGCATCTGTGATGGTATGGGGGTGTATTAGTGCCCAAGATATGGGTAACTTACACATCTGTCAAGGCGCCATTAATGCTGAAAGGTACATACAGGTTTTGGAGCAACATATGTTTCCATCCAAGCAACGTTACCATGGACGCCCCTGCTTATTTCAGCAAGACAATGCCAAGCCACGTGTTACATCAACGTGGCTTCATAGTAAAAGCGTGCGGGTACTAGACTGGCCTGCCTGTAGTCCAGACCTGTCTCCCATTGAAAATGTGTGGCGCATTATGAAGCCTAAAATACCACAACGGAGACCCCCGGACTGTTGAACAACTTAAGCTGTACATCAAGCAAGAATGGGAAAGAATTCCACCTGAGAAGCTTAAAAAATGTGTCTCCTCAGTTCCCAAACGTTTACGGAGTGTTGTTAAAAGGAAAGGCCATGTAACACAGTGGTGAACATGCCCTTTCCCAACTACTTTGGCACGTGTTGCAGCCATGATATTCTAAGTAAATTATTATTTGCAAAAAAAAAAAAGTTTATGAGTTTCAACCTCAAATATCTTGTCTTTGTAGTGCATTCAACTGAATATGGGTTGAAAGGGATTTTCAAATCATTGTATTCCGTTTATATTTACATCTAACACAATTTCCCAACTCATATGGAAACGGGGTTTGTATATTCCCAAGTGAGCCAGACTGGTAAAATCATGGCATAATACCTTAAAAATAAAGACAACTTCATATTTGTTTGAAAATAGACCATGCACATTCTAAAAAAAAAAGGACAAATCATAATGTTTTTTTGACAGTTACATCTTGCGGTTAATAGTATACTATCTTCATTTGTTGTTATTTATACTTTTTGAATAAATTATGTGATCATGTTCATCATCCATCCATCCATCCATCCATCCATTTTCTACCGCTTGTCTCTTTTGGGGTCGCTGGAGCCTATTTCAGCTGCATTCAGGCAGTAGGCGGGGTACACCCTGGACAAGTCGCCACCTTATCGCAGGGCCAACACAGATAGACAGACAACATTCACACTCACATTCACACACTAGAGCCAATTTAGTGTTGCCAATCAACCTATCCCCAGGTGCATGTCTTTGGAGGTGGGAGGAAGCCGGAGGAAAATGCTCCCACTCATTTTCCTCAATTGATGTACTAACTTAGACTTAGACTTATCCATCCATCCATCCATCCATCCATCTTCTTCCACTTATCCGAGGTCGGGTCGCGGGGGCAGCAGCCTAAGCAGGGAAGCCCAGACTTCCCTCTCCCCAGCCACTTCGTCCAGCTCCTCCCGGGGGATCCCGAGGCGTTCCCAGGCCAGCCGGGAGAGATAGTCTTCCCAACGTGTCCTGGGTCTTCTCCGTGGCCTCCTACCGGCCGGACGTGCCCTAAACACCTCCCTAGGGAGGCGTTCGGGTGGCATCCTGACCAGATGCCCGAACCAACTCATCTGGCTTCTCTCGATGTGGAGGAGCAGCGGCTTTACTTTGAGCTCCTCCCGGATGACAGAGCTTCTCACCCTATTTCTAAGGGAGAGCCCCACCACCCGACAGAGGAAACTCATTTCGGCCGCTTGTACCCGTGATCTTGTCCTTTCGGTCATGACCCAAAGCTCATGACCATAGGTGAGGATGGGAACGTAGATCGACCGGTAAATCGAGAGTTTTGCCTTCCGGCTCAGCTCCTTCTTCACCACAACGGATCGATACAGCGTCCGCATTACTGAAGACGCCGCACCGATCCGCCTGTCGATCTCACGATCCACTCTTCCCTCACTCGTGAACAAGACTCCGAGGTACTTGAACTCCTCCACTTGGGGCAAGATCTCCTCCCCAACCCGGAGATGGCACTCCACCCTTTCCCGGGCGAGAACCATGGACTCGGACTTGGAGGTGCTGATTCCCATCCCAGTCGCTTCACACTCGGCTGCGAACCGATCCAGTGAGAGCTGAAGATCTTGGCCAGATGAAGCCATCAGGACCACATCATCTGCAAATAGCAGAGACCTAATCGTGCAGCCACCAAACCAGATACCCTCAACGCCTTGACTGCGCCTAGAAATTATGTCCATAAAAGTTATGAACAGAATCGGTGACAAAGGGCTTAGACTTAGACAAACTTTAATGATCCACAAGGGAAATTGTTCAACACTGTAGCTCAGTTACAATGATGGAAAGTGTAAGGATGGAAAGGACAATGCAGGTATAAATAGAATAATATAGCGATAAAAAAATATAACATATATACATAATATGTGTACAGAATAATATATATACAGATATATTATATTATGTCTATAACATATATACAATATATACCAATGACCATGTACAACATTACAGTATATGTAACAGCAGTAGCATAAAATACAGAGTAGATCCAGCAGGAAATAGAAAATAGACATTATAAACAAAGAGAAGTAGCTAACATGTCAGGTGTCAGGTAATAGGCAGATGTCATCTATTGCTGTATGGCGAGTGATTATACAGCTGGATGGAGTGTGGAATGAAGGAGTTCTTGAATCGCACAGTGCGGGAAGGAAGCTGAAGGAGCCTGTTGGAGTATGAGCTCCGCTGTCCCTTAATTGTCAGGTGGAGTGGGTGGGCAGGATTGTCCGTGATGGCCAGCAGTTTGTCCAGTGTCCTCATGTCCCTCACTGACACAAACGCCTCCAACTCCGTGCCAAAAGTTTGGCCGGCTTTCCAGATCAGTTTATCAATCCGGTTTGAGTCCCTTTTGCTGGTGCTGCTCCCCCAACCAACCACTGCAAAGTACAGGGCACTGGCCACAACAGACTGATAAAATATCTCCAACAGCTTGCTGCACACATTAAAAGTCCTAAGCTTCCTCAGGAAAAAGAGTCTGCTCATGCCCTTCTTGTAAACAGCTTTGCAGTTGTCCTTCCAGTCCAGTCTGCTGTTCAAGTGGACTCCCAGGTACTCCCGTGGTTTATTCCGAATTTTGGCTCAGTTCATGAATCACACATGAAGTTAGAAGGAGATACTTATTATTTCAGCATATTTATGTGCGCCCGGAAAATGTGTCAGCAGTACAACACAGAATGTACAGATGATCAAAAGCATTTATTTGGGTACAAATGTGACAGGTTAGATGAGCAACATTTTGTATACGAGGACTAATGAGCAGCGTGGACGTGTTGGGGCTGCACATAGCGCACTTGGCACACTCATCTTGTGTGTTTGACAGCCCTGCACTAGCTCATGCAGTATGAATGATTCTTGTTTGTTTTTGGATGTGCACGCAGCTTCCCCACATGCCTCACATCAACGAAGGCCTGATGAAGAGGAATCTGAGACGAGGAGACATGAGGGAGATGAGTCTTGGGCAGCTCCAAGTCATCACAAATGACTTGCACTCGCAGATCCAGAGTAAGTTGATTTGTCAATGGCAAGTAGACTGTCCATGTAAAATATGTTTCAAGTCATATTCCGGGCGGGCTTCATTAGTTTATTCTCAAAGACTCGATGGGACGGCTCTGGTCTAGACTAGCAAAGGCTTTAATGTGAGAGGGCCATATTATTGGAACCTCTTGTTGAACAACTTTCATGCTACAACAAATGACGGAACTACCAAACTTTGAGGATGTTTATTCAGTTCTTTGTTTTTGTATTTAAAACAGCCATGACACAAAACTATAGTCACTTCAAATGGCAACGTTCTGGCTTTAAAAACTCTAAAGAAAATCAAGAGTATAAATTGTGGTAGTAACAGTTTAATTTTTAGATCAACAGAATGAAAAATATATGGAATCACCCTGTATGTTTTCATTTCCAAAGCTAGTACCTGCATCAGATTGAGTCTGTTCATTAGTCTGCAGTTCAAAAAGAGTGTTCAGAACTTGGAGAGCTGTTGCAGCAGGTGGATTGACATGAATCATGGCTCCTACACGAGTGATGTCAATTGAAACAAAGGAGTGGGTTCTTTAAGAAGGTAAATCATCATGCAATATTACAAAAGATGTTGATTGTTGACGGTCAGCTGTGTCTAACATCTGGACCAGGGGTGTCCATTTGGTTTTCTTTGAGGGCCACATTGCATTTCTGGCTGCTCTCAAAGGGCCGCATGTTACAGTGGGGGATATTACAGAATATATATGAATTATAATATGTAATCGCCTCATTATGTTATTACACAATTCCCTAGGGATCTCCATTGTTTACATACAAATTGATGGATAACGCACTTGCTTTTGAAATCATAAGTGAGGGGGAAAGGCATTCAAAAATGTTAAAAAAATATGTTACTTCTTCCAACAAAGGCTGCATAATAAAATGTCAAAGTATGTGGATATATTTTGATTTTGTAAAAAATGCTAAGCATACATACATTTAAGGACAAAGCTTAGTGTCAGCTTTGTGTTATAGGTGACAATGTGTGCTATTAATACACAGGTAAATACAAACTGTAAAAAGAAATAAAAGAGCAAAAAGACATGTCTTGAGAAAAAGCTGACATTTTGATACTAATAACTAATAATATACTTTCACTTAAAACACAAAGCTGATCCTAAATTGTATCTTTAAATAAAGTATCATTGTTGTCCTTTTTTTGCGTGTTTTTTTTTTTTTTACAAAATCCAAAATCAAAATGGCCCTTTCATACTTTTCAGTATGCAACCCTTCGTAGAAGACGTGTGGACACACCTGAGTTGTGTTCAATGTTTAGAGTTTTTTGCATTCCATGACCAATTTTTGCTTTTTTTGTTTTTGTTTACAGTTTTACTATTATTGTTTTATCCAACAATCTGCCTTTGGACACCCCCATGTTTATACAATATTTTTTTGCATATCCACATTGTTCTCAAGTTTAAAAGACAATTGTATGTATCACATGCAATTTAAAAAAAAAAAAAAAAAAAATTGAAAGAGCGAATACATTTATTAAGAAAAGACAAAGTGCTTTATTGATGCACTTTACTTCCAGGCTTTGGCGGGCCACATAAAACTATGTGGCGGGCCAGAACTGGCCCCCGGGCCTTGAATTTGACACCTGTGATCTAGACCATGTACAAACAACACGGTAAGGTTGAAAAATACAAACATACTGCTAGACCAAGGAAAACATCAACGCGCCAAGACAGAAAACTTAAAGCAAATGAAGAACAAATAGGCAGAAACTGAAGCCAATGTCTGCGTAATAAACTGTAAGAAACCACCTGAAGGAAATGAGGTTTAAATACTGAAAAGCTAAACAAAAGCCAATGGGATGAGAAAAAGCAATGGTGGACTATGGATGACTGCATTAAAGTCATAATCAGTGATGAATCACAAATCTGCACTGAGCAAAGATGTTGGAACTTTTGTTGGAAGGACTTCCAATGAGATTTCTAAAGACGACTGCCTGAAGAACATTAGCAATCATTGATGATATGAGGCTGCATGTCAGGTCATGGCACTGGGGACATCATTACATCTTCTATACATGCACAAGTTGGACACTTTTCTTATTCCATTTGCCAAAAAGAGGTTTGGGGATGATGACATCATTTTCAAGATGATAATGCATCTTTAGAGCAAAAACTGAAGACTTTACATGAGGTCAATGTCATGGCCCTCAAAAAGTACGCATCTCAATCCAATGTCAAATGTGTGGTGGAAATAGAAGAAAATGGTGAATGACAAGACTCCAACCTGCAGAACTGATCAGCAATCAGAGAAAGGTGGAGCAAGAGTTCTGTTTGTCACTCGTTAAGTCCATGCCTCAGAGACTGCAAGCTCTTATAAAAGCCAGAGGTGGTGCAACAAAGTAATACTGCTGCGTTGTTGTGTGGCTTTTCATGATTCCATAGTTTCTTTCACTCTGCTGGATCCAAGAATGAAACTGTTATATATACCAAAGTTTATTGTTTTTGTAAAAACAAGAAAGTTGCCATTTAAACTGAGTATAGTTTTGCGTCATGTCGGTTTTCTACTCAATTTAACAACTGAATGAACATCCTACACGACTGGTGAGTGCCTCGGGGTTTGCATATTCAGTTTCATGACATAAGTGTCCACACGCAGGTCTAAATGAGGAGTTGGTGCAGCTTCTGCTGATGAGGGACGAGCAGCATGTCGAGCAGGATGCCATGCTGGTGGACATCGAGGACCTCACCAGGTATACCCTCCCATTCCTGCTCTTTGTTTTTGCAGGAACACTCTTGACTGGCTCTTGTGCTTACCGTCAGACATGCTCACAGCCACCAGCGGCACCAGCTGGAGAAAGCCAACGCAAAATAAATTCCTCCCGAGTGTCCATTTGCACGCCATAGTACTCACTCCATCGATTGTTCCTTGTGTTGCCACGGAAACTCCATCTGTGCTGTCTCTGGAGGAGAGAAGAGAGCATATAGTTAAATGTTGCACCACCGGATGTTGTCCAAGCACACAGAAATGAAGCCCAAGGATGGGCAGCTTTTCACTCCCAGCGGATTAATGATCATTATTCATCAGTGAGCTGCTGGATTTATTTCATAGAATTAAGGGAATCTTCTTGACATAATTCCATCCAGAGACCAATTTATTATTCCATTAGTTTTTAAAAGTACATTTCAGCACATAATGATAGTCTGGAAGGGATCACTTGCACAGAAATTCAACGTTGCAATAACAAGTAATGACGTCTGTATACATGCTGATTCGCAGCTTTGCTTCAATGTGATGCTCAGATGCTGCAAGCATTGCTGACAATTATTAATACACAAAACTGGATGTAAAAAAAAATTGCTGCTAGTGCACACTTTCTGTGATATCCCCCCACCCCACATACAAGTAAAACACATGCAGTTTACAAATGTTGTATTGGGTTACAAGGGAGTTGAAAGAGTAAAAACGGATGATGAACTGCCTCAAAAAGAAACATGCACTGTGGTTTTTGTGAGGCTCCTTTTGTTAAATGAAAAGTATTCATCAACTCTGCACTCAACAAATATATACCTATTTTATGTGATGAATACATTTATGGACATGATGGATGTCAAAGAGAGAATTAGAAAGCCAACATTGTTGGTCATTAATAGTGTCTCCTTTTAACATATTGTCAGCTTTCTTTTCTATTGTGTACTGTATAATGATTGTAAAGAAATTAAACATTTTCAATGTGGTTGTTTTATGACTAAATCGTGTTTTAAAACACTTGTGTAAAAAATGACTAGGATTTCAGTTTTTTAACAGTATCATTTCACAGTGTAATACTGTGTTCAAAATGTACTGTAACCTTACAACAAATTGCAGTACCCTGATATTTCACATCATTTAACTTCACAGTAAATTGCTGCAGATGTTACTGTGAAAGTAATGCAATTAGCCAGTAACTTACTGTAAATTTACATTGAAACCTTAGACAATACAGATCCAATAAGTCCTCAGGCTGGTTCACCACAAACACTGCAGACTCAGATTGTTCAACTTGATTCAACAACTCCAGTCAGCTGTCCAAAAAATATTTAAACCAGTAGTTTTTTAAAGAAGTAAAATAAGAGCGCCGCCCCCAGCCTACTGCCTGACAAACAGATTGTTGTAGCTTATTGTGTTGTTTTTAGCTTACTATTAAATACATTAGTACATTTTTGCCTTCAAGTCAGTTTTGAAAAATATGTTTTTCTTTATTTTTTTCTTTTAATACAAACCCCGTTTCCATATGAGTTGGGAAATTGTGTTAGATGTAAATATAAACGGAATACAATGATTTGCAAATCCTTTTCAACCCATATTCAATTGAATGCACTACAAAGACAATATATTTGATGTTCAAACTGATAAACTTTTTTTTTTTTTTGCAAATAATCATTAACTTTAGAATTTGATGCCAGCAACACGTGACAAAGAAGTTGGGAAAGGTGGCAATAAATACTGATGAAGTTGAGGAATGCTCATCAAACTCTTATTTGGAACATCCCACAGGTGAACAGGCAAATTGGGAACAGGTGGGTGCCATGATTGGGTATAAAAGTAGATTCCATGAAACGCTCAGTCATTCACAAATAAGGATGGGGCGAGGGTCACCACTTTGTCAACAAATGCGTGAGCAAATTGAACAGTTTAAGAAAAACCTTTCTCAACCAGCTATTGCAAGGAATTTAGGGATTTCACCATCTACGGTCCGTAATATCATCAAAGGGTTCAGAGAATCTGGAGAAATCACTGCACGTAAGCAGCTAAGCCCGTGACCTTCGATCCCTCAGGCTGTACTGCATCAACAAGCGACATCAGTGTGTAAAGGATATCACCACATGGGCTCAGGAACACTTCAGAAACCCACTGTCAGTAACTACAGTTGGTCGCTACATCTGTAAGTGCAAGTTAAAACTCTCCTATGCAAGGCGAAAACCGTTTATCAACAACACCCAGAAACGCCGTCGGCTTCGCTGGGCCTGAGCTCATCTAAGATGGACTGATACAAAGTGGAAAAGTGTTCTGTGGTCTGACGAGTCCACATTTCAAATTGTTTTTGGAAACTGTGGACGTCGTGTCCTCCGGACCAAAGAGGAAAAGAACCATCCGGATTGTTATAGGCGCAAAGTTGAAAAGCCAGCATCTGTGATGGTATGGGGGTGTATTAGTGCCCAAGGCATGGGTAACTTACACATCTGTGAAGGCGCCATTAATGCTGAAAGGTACATACAGGTTTTGGAGCAACATATGCTTATTTCAGCAAGACAATGCCAAGCCACGTGTTACATCAACGTGGCTTCATAGTTAAAGAGTGCGGGTACTAGACTGGCCTGCCTGTAGTCCAGACCTGTCTCCCATTGAAAATGTGTGGCGCATTATGAAGCCTAAAATACCACAACGGAGACCCCCGGACTGTTGAACAACTTAAGCTGTACATCAAGCAAGAATGGGAAAGAATTCCACCTGAGAAGCTTAAAAAATGTGTCTCCTCAGTTCCCAAATGTTTACTGAGTGTTGTTAAAAGGAAAGGTCATGTAACACAGTGGTGAACATGTCCTTTCCCAACTACTTTGGCACGTGTTGCAGCCATGATATTCTAAGTTAATTATTATTTGCAAAAAAAAAAAGTTTATGAGTTTGAACATCAAATATCTTGTCTTTGTAGTGCATTCAACTGAATATGGGTTGAAAATGATTTGCAAATCATTGTATTCCAGTTATATTTACATGTAACACAGTTTCCAACTCATATGGAAACGGGGTTTGTATATAGTTTAATGCACATGGTTATAATGATCATTTTGCAGTGTTGGTTTTATTTAGGATTGAACTCACTTTATGGTTCAAGTGAACCAAAGTCACTTATGATAACTTGCATAATATCACATTTTATGTCGTGGTCGTGGATATACGATTTTTATTTTTTATTTTTTATTTTTAGAAGGAACAAATATACGTAGGTTTAATAATAGGTTTTAAAACTATTTTAAACTTCCATCCATCCATTTTCTACCGCTTCAATCGCGGGGGGTGCTGGGGCTTCAGGCGGAAGGCGGGGTACAGCCTGGACAAGTCGCCCCCTCATCACAGGGCCAACACAGATAGACAGACAACATTCACACTCACATTCACACACTAGGGCCAATTTTAGTGTTGCCAATCAACCTATCCCCAGGTGCATGTCTTTGGAGGTGGGAGGAAGCCGGAGTACCCGGAGGGAACCCACGCAGTCACGGGGAGAACATGCAAACTCCACACAGAAAGATCCCGAGCCCGGGATTGAACTCAGGACTACTCAGGACCTTCGTATTGTGAGGCACATGCACTAACCCCTGTTGCACCGTGCCGCCCTATTTTAAACTTAAGAGAAAAAATAAATACAACTGTATTTTGTTCAAAAAATTAAAACAATAGAAAACAAACATTGAATGTACATTGTACATCATTTATTTTTCACTTTTCCAGTAGTCTACTCATCGTCCAAAAGGTGCATCTCTACCATACAAAAGTACTATAAATGTTTTTCTGAATAAATTGTCCACTTCAACCATCTTTTCTTTAACAGATAAGTCTTCTCTCAGACGTAGTTCAATATGTAACATTTTTAATAGGGATGTCCGATAATGGCTTTTTGCCGATATCCGATATTCCGATATTGTTCAACTCTTTAATTACCGATACCGATATCAACCGATATATACAGTCGTGGAATTAACACATTATTATGCCTAATTTGGACAACCAGGTATGGTGAAGATAAGGTACTCTGGAAACACTCTGTGGAAAGGTTCCCTTTTTAAAAAAAAAATTATAAAATAATATAAGATAAATAAATTAAAAACATTTTCTTGAATAAAAAAGAAAGTAAAACAATATAAAAACAGTTACATTGAAACTAGTAATTAATGAAAATTAGTCAAATTAACTGTTAAAGGTTAGTACTATTAGTGGACCAGCAGCACGCACAATCATGTGTGCTTACGGACTGTATCCCTTGCAGACTGTATTGATATATATTGATATATAATGTAGGAACCAGAATATGAATAACAGAAAGAAACAACCCTTTTGTGTGAATGAGTGTAAATGGGGGAGGAAGGTTTTTTGGGTTGGTGCACTAATTGCAAGTGTATCTTCTGTTTTTTATGTTGATTTAATTTAAAAAAAACAAAAAAAACAAACAAAAAAAACCGATACCGATAGTAAAAAAAAAACAATACCGATATTTTACGATATTACATTTTAAAGCATTTATCGGACATCTCTAGTTGTAATATACAGGTAAAAGCCAGTAAATTAGAATATTTTGAAAAACTTGATTTATTTCAGTAATTGCATTCAAAAGGTGTAACTTGTACATTATATTTATTCATTGCACACAGACTGATGCATTCAAATGTTTATTTCATTTAATTTTGATGATTTGAAGTGGCAACAAATGAAAATCCAAAATTCCGTGTGTCACAAAATTAGAATATTACTTAAGGCTAATACAAAAAAGGGATTTTTAGAAATGTTGGCCAACTGAAAAGTATGAAAATGAAAAATATGAGCATGTACAATACTCAATACTTGGTTGGAGCTCCTTTTGCCTCAATTACTGCGTTAATGCGGCGTGGCATGGAGTCGATGAGTTTCTGGCACTGCTCAGGTGTTATGAGAGCCCAGGTTGCTCTGATAGTGGCCTTCAACTCTTCTGCGGTTTTGGGTCTGGCATTCTGCATCTTCCTTTTCACAATACCCCACAGATTTTCTATGGGGCTAAGGTCAGGGGAGTTGGCGGGCCAATTTAGAACAGAAATACCATGGTCCGTAAACCAGGCACGGGTAGATTTTGCGCTGTGTGCAGGCGCCAAGTCCTGTTGGAACTTGAAATCTCCATCTCCATAGAGCAGGTCAGCAGCAGGAAGCATGAAATGCTCTAAAACTTGCTGGTAGACGGCTGCGTTGACCCTGGATCTCAGGAAACAGAGTGGACCGACACCAGCAGATGACATGGCACCCCAAACCATCACCCAACCATGCAAATTTTGCATTTCCTTTGGAAATCGAGGTCCCAGAGTCTGGAGGAAGACAGGAGAGGCACAGTATCCACGTTGCCTGAAGTCTAGTGTAAAGTTTCCACCATCAGTGATGGTTTGGGGTGCCATGTCATCTGCTGGTGTCGGTCCACTCTGTTTCCTGAGATCCAGGGTCAACGCAGCCGTCTACCAGCAAGTTTTAGAGCACTTCATGCTTCCTGCTGCTGACCTGCTCTATGGAGATGGAGATTTCAAGTTCCAACAGGACTTGGCGCCTGCACACAGCGCAAAATCTACCCGTGCCTGGTTTACGGACCATGGTATTTCTGTTCTAAATTGGCCCGCCAACTCCCCTGACCTTAGCCCCATAGAAAATCTGTGGGGTATTGTGAAAAGGAAGATGCAGAATGCCAGACCCAAAAACGCAGAAGAGTTGAAGGCCACTATCAGAGCAACCTGGGCTCTCATAACACCTGAGCAGTGCCAGAAACTCATCGACTCCATGCCACGCCGCATTAACGCAGTAATTGAGGCAAAAGGAGCTCCAACCAAGTATTGAGTATTGTACATGCTCATATTTTTCATTTTCATACTTTTCAGTTGGCCAACATTTCTAAAAATCCCTTTTTTGTATTAGCCTTACACAATATTCTAATTTTGTGACACACGGAATTTTGGATTTTCATTTGTTGCCACTTCAAATCATCAAAATTAAATGAAATAAACATTTGAATGCATCAGTCTGTGTGCAATGAATAAATATAATGTACAAGTTACACCTTTTGAATGCAATTACTGAAATAAATCAAGTTTTTCAAAATATTCTAATTTACTGGCTTTTACCTGTATACATGTGCTTTGCTATGGAGGTTTTTTTCCCACTCCAGCCTGGGCCCCCTTAGGAGCCCAGTCTAGATTGTATTTTTTTTTTTACTCATTCTTCCTCCACGTTTACATTTTTCCCATCTTTTACGGGGCGCCTTGTGGCGAACCATCAGTGTTCCTGTTCTGTGACCCTGTACACTGTTTGTCTAATCTTGAACGGGTTTGTGCTGATGATAAAAAACGGATACCGATAATTTCCGATATTGCATTTTAACGCATTTATCGGCCGATAATATCGGCTGGCTAATATTATCGGACATTTCTCATTTTAAATCACAACATTTTTTTTATCTGTTTAAATAAAGGTTGAATATATATTGTTTTAATGTCGGTATATATCCCAGCACATCAATATTTAAAAAATGCAGAATGTATAAGTGGACGTGAAGAAGAACCGGAAATAAACCGGAAATGACGTCAGCTAGAGAGACACCTGGCGCCAATTTTGGCTCATTAAGAGACCTCAGCAATGGCTTATAAGGAAGGTTGGCTCGCTTGGTGGTTAGCTGGCACATGTTAGTGTTGACTGACTGGCTTCAGGTTATTTCGGCTAATGTGTGGCACATTTTGAACTTCCAACCCAAAAATGAAAAGCAGCAAGACCCGAAACTCCTGGTGTGGGCCTCTGGTTCTTCTTGTTGCCTTTACCATCGCAGAGAGCCGCCATGCGTCTTACAACCCGCGCAAAGTTCAAGGCCCGAGCAGGACGTCTTTTGCTTCTGTGCAGCCTCAGGACGTCGCTGGTCCTTCGAAGCCCGTCAGTGTCACGTGTTACTCGGACGCCATCGAGGTGGTGGTCCAAGCCGACTTATTCGACACGGGACTTCTGCTGGAGCCGGAACATCTGAGTCTGGGTTCGGGGCCGGCGAGTAGCGGGCGGTCATGCCGTGCTTCCCCCACGGGAGAGCGGACGTTTACTATCCGGGCAGACCTGCTGGACTGCGGGACTCGACTCTCGGTAAGTTTTACAGTTGGAACTTAAACCTCTCATAAAAATGGCTTGTATACATAGTTTTCACGCCCGACTGATTTCCCATGATGCTCCGCGCGATCCGCCATTTTAAAAGGCAAGCGCACCGGTACAACATCAGCAAATTCATCGAACCCGTTCACAAACGTATGCATAATGGCCGAGAAACCAGCAAAAAAGAAGTATAAAGAAGGCTTGGACAACCAGACGTTGGAAAGATACAACCAGAAGACACAATGCATAGGCGTTGACCCGTACGAAGTGCCGAAACAAAGTTTCACGTATGACCACAAATGCCTCCCGGCCATAACGTACATAGACATTTTGAACTACCTCGTCAATTACACCAGTGCCTATACAATGGAGGAATTGAGGGCATTCAAGTCTCTGGAGGCGTACAACCAGTTTATTAACGGATGGGTCAGCGACGTTAAAAGCATGACTGCAAACGAGAAAGTGCTTGTAGTGGGCAGGGTATGTATATATAACGTACATTAAAACCATGTGTTTAGCGAGGACACGTCGGACTCTAACTTATGACAAGGTTGATACCTAAATATTTTATCCATTGAGATCTACAACTCATTTCGTGTACAAGCAACCTGGGCTGAGATGGGCGCTATATATCCTGAGGGGGGGGGCTTTCGCTTTCGTGGTCCATCCCATAAAGGGCTTCGAGAATAGCAAATTGACAAAAAAATAAACAATACATCGTTCTAAAATGTTTAATAAACAGATTGAGACGTAATCCTACCTGTTACAAAGTGATCAGAACATATTTTGGAATGTTGAGATGGCTCCTCTTTCCTGTTGATGCTTGCCAACCACAAGCGTCGTCTCTCCTCGCTGATTTTCCTTGTCTGTTCTCCTTCGTTGTGTCTAATTTTAGGAATACTGAAAAATCCTCGCTGCACTGATCCATCCCGTCGATTTGTACATCCATTCACCCAACAGGAAATAACCATTATGCGCCTTTCACCAGTGTTTGCTCGAAGCTATTGTCAATCATCGTGAAGCGTGTCAACTAGGCCAGGTGTGTTTTGTTTGCCTCCCAAGATGGCGGATGACCCGGGATAACCCGGATGTGTGACGTCACGTAAACACCATGTATTGTGGTTTCAAAATCTTTAAAATGGTTGCACAATTATAAGGGTCTACCTGATTCAGTTTTGCCATTTTTAATTGACCCCAATCACTCTTTAGAGCCGAGGTGATAAACTGGTGGCACGGGGGCCAGATTCAGCACCTCACCAGGCCTCGAATTTTAACTTTTTAAGGTCAAGGCAAGTGTTGCCTTAAAGGACTAGTCATATTAGGGACGGCGTAGCGAAGTTGGTAGAGTGGCCGTGCCAGCAATCGGAGGGTTAATGGTTACTGGGGTTCAATCCCCACCTTCTACCATCCTAGTCACGTCTGTTGTGTCCTTGGGCAAGACACTTCACCCCTTGCTCCTGATGGCTGCTGGTTAGCGCCTTGCATGGCAGCTCCCGCCATCAGTTTGTGAATGTGGAAATACTGTCAAAGTGCTTTGAGTACCTTGAAGGTAGAAAAACGCTATACAAGTATAACCCATTTATCATTTATTTATTTTAAGGCACCAAGGCAAACATTATTTTCTTTCCAGGCATGGGCTCCAAAGCATGCATGCATACATCCATCCATCCATTTTCTACCGCTTATTCCCTTTGGGGTCGCGGGGGGCGCTGGAGCCTATCTCAGCTACAATCGGGCGGAAGGCGGGGTACACCCTGGACAAGTCTCCCCTCATCGCAGGGCCAACACAGATAGACAGACAACATTCACACTCACATCCACACACTAGGGCCAATTTAGTGTTGCCAATCAACCTATCCCCAGGTGCATGTTTTTGGAAGTGGGAGGAAGCCGGAGTACCCGGAGGGAACCCACGCAGTCACGGGTAGGACATGCAAACTCTACACAGAAAGATCCCGAGCCCGGGATTGAACCCAAGACTACTTAGGACCTTCGTATTGTGAGGCAGATGCACTAACCCCTCTTCCACCGTGCTGCCGCATGCATACATGTACAGTTTAAAAAAAAATTAATAATATAAACTTGTCAGATTTTTGTCATTTCATGATGCCTTTATCTCTATTTTCACCTTTTTGATAGAGGGAAGTATTTTTTTTTTAAAGTTATGTAGATGCTGTATCAGGACAGATCCATTGTCGTATAGGAATGAACTATACACAATAAAACATTAACAAAATGATGTGTCAGATGGTTTTTAAATTAAAAAACACAAGTAATGTAAAAAAAAAAAAAAACACACAAAGTAGTTTTGCTAATGAAGATAAAGTCTAATGAGCAAGATGTGTTCTTCCCCAACGCCCCCTTGTGGTTCAGCACAACAGTTTGGCCCACAACAAAAAAAACAAGAGTGACAGGTGTTTCCTCACCTCATTAACTCTCAGTCGCAGAAACTGATGGATGCTGAATTGTCAAAATGAAAGCAACATCATATAGTTTTTCTCCTTCGCTGTATACTTTGTGTGGGGACAAGTATGTCTGTCTCCAATATTGTCCACACCTGTTTCCATCTAAACACAGCAGTGCGCTCTTAAACACACGACAGGAAGTGAAAGAAAAGGACTGTAGAGTCCCGGAAGAGTTGGTGCTGCAAGGAATTCTGGGTATGTTCTGTTGTGTTGCGGTGCAAATATTCTCCCGAAATGTAATGTTTAGTGAGGTCTGACTATATGGCAGATTTAAGACAGTGTTGGCGTTGGTTATACAGCCACCCTTAGTGTGACATGCAGGCCTGTTGAATAAGTACACTACGAGGCGATTCCCCTGGAGCAAAATTAACTGTCAGTCCGCCAGGATTAATAAACTAAACGGCTCCAGTACTCATGCGCCTGACTTCGTGTAGCCTAAAATGCAGAAATAAATGACGGACATCAGTAATATTTAAAGGAGACAGTATGACTAACCATCTGGAATTTTATCGTGAATTATCATGCCGTTGACCATTATATGCCTTGTCCATTATCAAGTAAAAAATCAACGGTGGTCACGGCAAGTAGTTGCCGTGGTTAAATTCGAGCCCTGCGTCACATTTTACATGGCCTGGAAATCATGAATGTCAAGGTTAAATGTATTGGTTGAATCCAGCAAAACCCGAGAGATTAGACCTGTAACGAAAACATGTCAATGACTCATACAAGTTGATATGCACTCTCTAAACTGCTTTATATGAAGTGGCACCAACATTTAACTCCTAAAGATCCACTGTTGTGTAATTCTGTTGTGGCGTAAGAGTGATTAGTCCATCTGTCCATTTTCGACCACTTGTCTGCTTGGATTTTACCTTTTTTTTTTTAAATGTACATTAACTGCCTTAATTCCTTGATTCTAGTCAACTGGAGAAATGATCATCTATTCCAACATGCTGGTCTACTCGCCCGAGCCGTCAATGGAGGGCTTGTTTCGACTGGATGCAGCATCTATCCCAGTCGAGTGCCATTTTGACAAGTATGTGGACACCTTGATTTGTTGAAGTGGTTCAGGACATGACTGCGAATAATTTCCGCAAAGTAGGAATCATTAATTATGAATGAAATATTTTCATAGCTACAGCATAATCGCTACACTACCTTCTAAATGCATTTTTCAACAATATGAGCGCCCTCCTAGTAATGTGCGGCTCGATACTTGAAAATCGACACCGCCGGTACCAGATCATTATGCTGTATAATCAAAATGTTGATACTTCAGTCATTTGAGGAAATGCATATGAATAATTAACTAGATGATTGATATCTTCAGAAAATCTTACGTAAATAGGCTCACTTAGCTAAAGAATTAATCATCTAAAGTGGATTTCATAGAGTATAGGTCCTTAAATTACACTGACAGTCATTGAAATACAACTGCTACTGTCAACTTTAACTGACTATTTTTATTGAATTCAATTTGAGTCACCTAATATTAAAACGGCACATTTATCAAACACCGATGTATTTGCACAAATATTGGTATCGAAACTGTATGGCCAATACTAACCTAAATTTTACACAGGATCGGAAAGGAACAAGCGCTTTTCATGTCGTCGCCAGTTCCATGTTCGAAACGGCTGTCAAAGTGTCCCAACTTGTCAAATTAAATTCTCAGCCATCGCTTTTTCTGGTGAGAGGCATGATTTATGATCTCTAAGAAACTTACAAGGAGCGAGGAAGCAGCAGACCACCCGATGTAAACATAGGCATATCCGTAAATGATCATGGCGCCTTTCTAAATAATTATGTTTTGGCGTTTGTAATTACAATATCACCAGTACTTGGTTAATATAGTCCATAATGTAAATGGAGTATTGGCGATTTTTGAATGGTTCTCGCGTTTTATGGGTGAAATAGTGAAGCTCTGCTGTAAGGGGACTTATTTGTGTAAGATTTAGAATGCATTAAAATAAATATCAGTCATGTCTTTTTATGATTGTCAATCATAGGAAAAATTCTCAAATACAGTTCCCCTTTTTAAATGCTTCATTTAGGGCAACTATGTTGTGGAATATGCTTAAAAATAAATCAGATATGTGAAAATGTAATATTTGAAGTGCAATGAGGTGAGGGATGACTGTTTGTTTTCAGCCAATAAAATATTTTGTCTACTTGTTCCAGGAAGTATCCGGTGGATGGCATTTCTCTGCACCCCACCTGGGTTCCTTTGGTGTCTGTAATCTCAGCTCACCATTACATAGACCTCCATCTGCGCCTTATGACTGGTATCTTCCTCTTCTGTTAACGCTTGTTTACGATTAGCGATGATAATATTGAAATGAGACTTGTGTTATTCAAGACAACTGGCAGTTTGAGAGGCGGTCTCACACTTACTTCTTGGGCGACCCCATGCACTTTGAAGCATCTGCTGTGGTCCGAAAACACAAACCCTTGCGAGTTTTCGTCGACCATTGCGTGGCCACAGACAGTCCTGACCCGCAAGCCCTGTTAAGATACAACTTTATTGAGCGTGGGTGAGTACTGATTAACCTGAAGGCATCATCATGCAGCTGTAAAATCAGAAGGAATGTCCCACTTGAATTCAATTTGTTTTTCCCCCTAACCAGATGTCTCATGGACGCTTTGCTGACCAACTCCAGCTCTCACTTCCTGTCCAGGCTTGAAGAGCACACTCTTCGATTTCAGCTGGATGCGTTCAGGTTCCACCAAGGGCCCAGTAGTCAGGTTAACATCACCCCTGCCGCTGAATTAGCCACTATACATTTTTGTTTTAAGTCAGATTTAAAGTTTTGGAAACCTTTTTAATAAACTGTTTTCCAAAGGTTTACATCACCTGCTGGTTAAGGGCTGTCCCAGCCACTTCAGCCATCAGCTCTCACAACAGGGCCTGCTCTTTTGTTGACAAAAAGTAATATCCTTTTAGTCTAACAATATATTACACTTGGCTTGAAACTTATTTTACACAAGTACACTTCTTTTCTTTTTGTTTGTTTCCTTGTGCAGATGGTGGTCCGTGGACGGGAAAGACCAGGTCTGTAGATCCTGCGATCCTCTTGCAGTCAAAGAAAAACAAACAAACACAGAAACGAGGCTAGCCACAAAATCAGAGCAGAACTTTGCTCAGAACAAACCTCAACAACCGACTAGTTTTCTGTGGGTCCGTCCAAAAATGTCTCAAAGTCACAAATCTCAGCAGTCCTCTTCTCGACTGACCAAGAGAGGAGTAGACTATGAAGCAGGTGAGTATGTTGTGCAAATGTATCTGCGAATGTGCAGGCTGTCAGGGTCTTGAACCTACCACCTAACCTCAACTATATTCCCATCTCTCTAAATTATACATGCCTTATTTTCCCCACTAGGTGGCTGTAACTGTCTTCATTGTCATTTCCATCAAATGTTAATTTGGTAGCTACACCATGTTTAGTTTTTGCAGCAAGAGTGTTGCTAATTACAGCTGCCTAAGCCTGTTTGTCTCATGTACTTTAAACAGCTCGCCCGATTTGCATTGTTACAATCAACAACGTGTCCAAATATACTGTGGATGCATTTGTCAAATAACTGCCTGGTAGTCTCTGCAGTTGTATCACCTTACCATCATTTGAAAGCTTCAACCAAATCTACAATTTAGTAATAGTGTAAGAACTTAAGTGGTTGTGTTAAACTGATTCTGATTTTTTTTTTTTCCTCAAATGTGTTTTTTTTTTTTTTTTACAGAGGGAATCGTCCAGTTTGGACCACTTACTGTCAAATAAATCGGAGAGTAACAAATCTTGCATCAAGAATGGCAAGTTTCTTGTATTTGACGTGACAAGTGGACAAGAACTCCATGGACTCATGCACAGGACAGTGACTTGATCTCAATGCATCATTTAACTGCTTTCTTCAATACACCTGTTTTACAAAAGCCAGCCTCATTGTTTTTCACACACTCTACTGACTTATTTTCCAGCTTTCAGTAGCTTGCGGACTTAATGACTTTGGAGCACAATTTGATTAGCATTGGGTTTCTCAGCACTCAGCCTCATTAGGCCCAACAAACAGAAATGGATGTGAGTGAGAGGCAGGGTCTATTTCTGTTCAAGTACACAAATACACTCATCAATCCAACATGTCTGCTCTTTTACACAGAAGTAGACTTGCTGTTATGGAGCACTTCCTTCCATTACCACCCACAACTTGCCCATCTAGTCACACTATTGATTATTTGTTGGGGATGTGATGTAGCATGAAAAGTTGGAGTCCAGAGATGCAGTACAACCTCAAAAATCTAGCTGTATTTACCCAAGTTCCACAAGTTAGCCTGTTGATTTGCAATAAACTATACCATCTTCAACCCAATTGTGAGTCAAAAACTGTTAAGGACTGCAATGTCCCTTTGGGACAGAGGACCCTATTGTAATTGTAAGGTTTTATTATTCCGCCGCCTCTTTGAGCTGTAATTTGACCCCCTTAACATGCTTCAAAACTCACCATATTTGACCCACACGTCAGGACCTGCGAAAATTGCCTTTTGATAAAAAAAACGAACAGCAAAACTCAAAATTGCGCTCTAGCGCCCCCTAGGAAAAAAAACAACTAGACTGCCTGTAACTCCCACTAGGAAGGTCGGAGAGACATGAAACAAAAACCTCTATGTAGGTCTGACTCAGACCTAGCTTTCATAATGGTACATTCTCGGGCTAAAATCAACAGGAAGTTGGCAATTCCCCCTTCAAGACAAAAAAGTACTAAAAACGGTCACTTTTGCCTCTTTGAGCTGTAATTTGACCCCCTTAACATGCTTCAAAACTCACCTAACTGAACACACACATCAGGACTGCGATCTAATGAAAAAACCTAACCCCAAATCTAAAAATTGTGCTCTACCGCAATTTTTTTATAAAATGCAGAAAAAACTGCTCCTCGGAAGAAAAAAATGACAAAACTGCATGTTACTCCCACTAGGAAAGTCGGAGAGACATGAAACAAAAACCTCTATGTAGGTCTCACTTAGACCTACATTTCATGGATTGACAACCCCCAACAAAAATCAACAGGAAGTTTGCTATTACCCCTTCAAAACATTTTTGTAAAAACCGGTCACCTTTCTTCAAACATTATCTCCTCTGAGCGCGTTTGTTGTTTCGGCTTCAAACCAACACAGGAGAGAGATTGAACCCTTCTGATTAAAAGTTGGCGAAAGAGTTTTAATACCGGCTCCGGTTTTGATTTTACGACCCTTCAAAGAACCGCTGCTGCACAGCTGTTTTTTCAAGATGGCTGCTTAAAAGCAGGAAGCACCAGCGTGCCCACACAATGCAGACAAGGTAGGTACACTAGACAAAAGTATTGGGACACTTCAGACTAAAAGTAGACAAAAGTATTGGGACACTTATGACCAGTGTTGGGTTAGTTACTGAAAAGCAGTAACTAGTTACAGTTACTAGTTCATTTCAAAAGTAACTCAGTTACTAACTCAGTTACTTACACCAAAAAGTAATGCGTTACTGTGAAAAGTAACTAGTTACTTCTTTTTTCTTTTTCTTTTTTAAAGCTCCAATTAATGCCCTTTTAGCCTTCATTTCAGTACTGTTATTGCACTGGAGAATAATACAATCTGTTGATCAACTTGACATGCATTTGCATCACTCAACTCTGCTAAGCCATGTGGTCTACATACAACACACAAAGACAAAGATATGTTACAAAGGCCAATTTGTTTCTGGCCAGAACAAATTGACAAAACTATTTTAAATAGCTGCAACATAACATACATAAGTAACAAACAGCATAGATGTAAACCAAGAAAGGCACACACTACATACACAAAGTCTAACCAGGCATTTTCTTCCTCAAGTAATTCTTATACAAAATCATGTCTGAAACCCAGAACACTACACATTTCCCCAGTTTTAGTTTAGAGATAAGGAAAGATTGGCCTGGCCCACTAGGATCCCTCTTTATGTTTGTGAACTTTATAGTCTATACATTTAGAGTGATGTGATAATCAAACACTAGAAGTCTAGAATGAAAGAGTATATAAGAGAATTGACAGCAACGTTCCCTCTCAGGAGCGCGCATGTGCAATTGCGCACTGCTCAAGCGTCCTCTGCGCACGGCAAATCTATGCCATGCACAAAATCAAATAAAAAAATAAGCGCATAACAATTTTCGACACGACAGAGAAAACCGTTTTCGTCATCATTGTTCAAATATTGTAACGTCTGTCGAGACGCTTTGAGGACATGAATTCCATCCATCACTTTACTGAGCAAAACTCTTTACTGTCGGCCATAAACACATCACCAAAACATTAGTAAAAAAAATTATATCTAGCAAAACTGGTCATTTTCTGCAGTACAAACCAGACCAAAAGCAACTTTGTTATATCAACAGCAGCCGCTCGCTCTCTCACGTGCGCCAACACTTGCCCATATGGCACTTAGCCAGTGATGCGTTTACAGCCACACAAAAAGTCGGACTACTCCAACGCCACACATAAAGTGTCATTCCAGGTCGTTACACTATGATTTACCAATCAAATGTGTGCTTATTCTAGTGTCATTTATTAGGAATCTTAATTTATAAATATTAATCATTAAATGCTGTTAGTATATTAAATGAATACTAATAAAAATATATTTTTTACAAACAGGAAGTTGCAGGAATGTACACATGATCCCCTGCTTACATCTCATTGTGCAACATGTGAATGTTTTAATGGGAACTAAATGCAATGTCTGAAAGGGGTACAAATTATTTCCAAAGCAGGACCTCCACCCAGACAAACAATACAAGTACACAGTTCATGAAAAACAATGTTTTTTGTTATTGTCATTATAAGTGGGCCTAAACACTTATATTAGAAATGGAAATGACTGCTGTCATTTGATTCTAATAATAAGAGAATGTTGTCTGTCTATCTGTGTGGGCCCTGTGATGAGGTGGGGACTTGTCCAGGGTGTACACTGCCTTCCGCCCGAATGCAGCTGAGATAGGCTCCAGCGACCCTGAAAGGGACAAGCGGTAGAAAATGGATGGATGGATGGAGATGTAAGTTGTTATTTAGTGAGGTTTGGGACATGTGTGCTGCTGGTGTAGCCACAGTGTGCACGTGTGATGTTGCTCACATGGACTCCACTCAATGCTCAGGGACTTTTTGCATTTGCTCATACATGAACAATTAGAGGGAACATTGATTGACAGAGTGTGTACCTTCAGCGGTGAATGGTGGTGGTGGTGGAGGTGAAGTGGCATCAGAGTCTCTGTCTCTCTTTACTAGCTTCGTCGAAGCATGTTGCTATGTAGCTTGTTTCAGCAGATTTGAATTGCTGTTTTGGGCAGTAGATGGCATCTTTGATCCAAAGCACAATTTACATTGAACTAAAATGTTATTTTCTTTGTGCTCGACAAAAGAAAAGTCGTGAAAATATCTCCATGTTAGCAAACTCGACTTCTGGCTCCGCCATGATCAGACACGCCCCCCCCCCCCCCCCCCCCCCCTCGCTCCCCACACTCACACTCAGACACACCCACACAGAGCGCATATGTCTCTCTCTCTTCTCCGGCTTGTGACACAAGAAGAATCAGAACGACACAGCAGCGCTCCGATAAAACACACTTTATACTACATAAAAAGTAACGTAAAATAACGCAGTAACGCATCATGTAGTAACGGTAACGGAGTTACTGAATATAAAAAAATAACGCGTTAGATTACTAGTTACCGCCGAAACTAACGGCGTTACTTTGTAACGCGTTAGTCCCAACACTGCTTATGACTACCACTGGACAAAAGTATTGGGACACTTAGGCCGAAAACTGCACAAAAGTATTGGGACACTTGGGACTACAACTTGACAAAAGTATTGGGACACTTCGGACTAAAAGTAGACAAAAGTATTGGGACACTTATGACTACCACTGGACAAAAGTATTGGGACACTTAGGCTGACAACTGGACAAAAGTATTGGGACACTTGGGACTACAACTTGACAAAAGTATTGGGACACTTACGCCTACCACTGCACAAAAGTATTGGGCAACTGGACAAAAGTATTGGGACACTTACACTGGACAAAACTATTGGGACACTTATGACTACCACTGGACAAAAGTATTGGGACACTTAGGCCGACAACTTGACAAAAGTATTGGGACACTTGGGACTACAACTTGACAAAAGTATTGGGACACTTACGCCTACCACTGCACAAAAATATTGGGCAACTGGACACAAGTATTGGGACACTTGGGACTAAAACTTGACAAAAGTATTGGGACACTTATGCTGGACAAAAGTATTGGGACACTTAGGACTACAACTTGACAAATGTATTGGGACACTTAGCACGCACACTGGACAAAAGTATTGGGACACTTACACTGGACAAAAGTACTGGGATACTTAGGACTACAACTTGACAAAAGTATTGGGACACTTATGACTACCACTGGACACAAGTATTGGGACACTTTGGACGGACACTGGACAAAAATATTGGGACACTTACACTGGACAAAAGTATTGGGACACTTAGGACTACAACTTGACAAAAGTATTGGGACACTTAGGACTACAACTGGACAAAAGTATTGGGACACTTAGGACTACCACTGGACAAAAGTATTGGGACACTTACACTGGCCAAAAATATTGGGACACTTAGGACTACAACTTGACAAAAGTATTGGGACACTTAGGACTAGAACTGGACAAAAGTATTGGGACACTTCGGACTAAACATAGACAAAAGTATTGGGACACTTAGGACTACCACTTGACAAAAGTATTGGGACACTTACACTGGCCAAAAGTATTGGGATGCTTACACTGGACAAAAGTATTGGGACACTTAGGACTACAACTGGACAAAAGTATTGGGACACTTAGGACTACCACTGGACAGAAGTATTGGGACACTTACACTGGCCAAAAGTATTGGGACATTTGGGACTACAACTTGACAAAAGTATTGGGACACTTTGGACTACAACTGGACAAAAGTATTGGAACACTTAGGACTACCACTGGACAAAAGTATTGGGACACCTACACTGGCCAAAAGTATTGGGACACTTAGGACTACCACTGGACACAAGTATTGGGACACTTACACTGGACAAAAGTATTGGGACACTTAGGACTAGCACCTGCCAAATACGCGGGCCCGACCAATGCTGCTTGCAGCTTTAATTTGTAATGTTTTTGTAGTACAGAGCAATAACCCACAGATGCTTGCCTTTTTGGGAAAGAATGTATTACAGCCCATATGTGAACAATTGACAAGCTCAAAGCAGACCACCTGCAATATTTAATTCCTTGAACGTTCAACAGAAGCACATCACCGGGGACAATTTACTAGACTTAGACCACTTTGGTAGATGAGCTTTTAATCCATTAAAATGTTATACATGGGTGGGGGAGGGGTTTCACTGTGTGCCACACATCTCCACCTCTGGTCAGCGATTGTTTGGTGGGCACTGTCCATGGTGCTTAAATCAGTTTTGGCCAATGTCCTTGTAATATATCATGGGTTATTGCACAGTACCTGGGAACATTACTGGTCCGTTTCCCGGGTGCCTGTTTACTGTCTTAGAAAATGAATAAGCCAATGTTTTTGTTGCAATTCACAAGTGGGCTATAACAGGGAGAGTGAGTGCATAATAAATCTGTGATGCTCCAAAGTACACTTGGGCTTTTACGTTGCAGAGCACATGCAGCGGGACATGCTGCGCTGTGAAGACTATAATGATGCATCGGCGCATCCGCATCCTTCAGTGAGTGACTCGTCTCTCCAGCATCCGGTCTCTTCTATAGACTTACTGGATTGCTTACAACCATGTCTTCAGTGTTCGCTGTCCTCACAGTTTTCTCCACCCTTGGCACGTCTGTTTACTCCATCCAGAGATGCGGATTTGCAATTTGCCGCGACGACCAGGAATGCTGTCCCCGGGGAAACGCCACGGCCAGCGAGGGCACCTGTTGCAACCGCTTGGAGGATAAGACGTACTACCACGTTGCCATGGTGACTCGCAAACTTTCCGGTGTTCTGATTATGCTCCTTCTATTTGCACTGGGATACTTGGTGCAGCGAGTGTTGTGTTCCAGATCCAGACAGCTCAACCCGGCGCACAGCGGCGACTCGGCTGTTGCAACCTCTCAGGAGCTGCTAGTGGGGAGCTCCACACCAGACAGCCTTCTGGACTGTGGAACCACGGCTCAACTTCCCACATATGAGCAGTGCAAACATCTGCCAACATATGAGGAGACCGTACGGTATGGACAGACCAATTCCTCTTTTGGACAAACTACCTGATAAGGAACACTTATCTTTTTCCCCCCAATCTAAGGAGACTTGTGACACTTGGATGTATTTAAAAGAATTGTCTTGTCAGCAGGAGTAGTTTGGCATCACTTCCTGATGAGCTTGATGCTGCATAGGTAGCAATCTGACTATAATGGCTCTGCTAATGTTGATGAATAATTTACAACACCTGACAGCAGATCTGTAATAAACTATTGATAACTTAGCATTTTCCTCTGTTTCAGCTTTAGATGTACCCCAACATATACCGCTTAAGCTTTATTGGCCAAGTATGTCTAACACACAAAGGATTTGACTCATTAGACTGTGCTCAATGTAAGAATGTCATTCAGGTAAACGAGATATATACATTTTGTCTGAGTAGGTTTCTCCTATTAGAGGTCATGCAGGGAAATTGCATTGCATTTTACTGTGAGCTGGAGCTAATGTTTTTAAAATAAAGTAACCATAAAAATTATAACTACTATATGTATACAGCTTTTACTATTGATACAGCAACTGTTTCATCAATAGTAACTTTAAATCCATTGGACAAGTTCATTAATTGTGCAATTAATAATGGCTTGGAGTATGTATATATGTGTGTGTATGTATATATATTTTTAATTAAAAATAATGGATTAGATTTATATAGTGCTTTCCCATCTAGATACTCAAAGTGCTCAGAGATGTGAGAATCTATTATTTATTCCATGCGTGCGTGCGCTCCCCGCCTCTTGCCATTCAAATCACTGCCGTTGTGTCCTTGGGCAGGACACTTCACCCTTGCCCCCGGTGCCGCTCACACTGGTGAATGAATGACAGGTGGTGGTCGGAGGGGCCGTAGGCGCAAACTGGCAGCCACGCTTCCGTCAGTCTACCCCAGGACAGCTGTGGCTACAAATGTAGCTTACCACCACCAGGTGTGAATGAATGATGGGTTCTCACTTCTCTGTGAAGCGCTTTGAGTGTCTAGAAAAGCGCTATATAAATCGAATTTATTATTATTATTATAAACATATACAGTATGTGTGGGGCAGCACGGTGGAAGAAGGGTTAGTGCGTCTGCCTCACAATACGAAGGTCCTGAGTAGTCGTGAGTTCAATCCCGGCCTCGGGATCTTTCTGTGTGGAGTTTGCATGTTCTCCCCGTGACTGCGTGGGTTTCCTACGGGTACTCCGGCTTCCTCCCACCTCCAAAGACATGCACCTGGGGATAGGTTGATTGGCAACACTAAATTGGCCCTAGTGTGTGGATGTGAGTGTGAATGTTGTCTGTCTATCTGTGTTGGCCCTGCGATGAGGTGGCGACTTGTCCAGGGTGTACCCCGCCTTCCGCCCGATTGTAGCTGAGATAGGCTCCAGCGACCCCGAAGGGAATGAGCGGTAGAAAATGGAGGGGTGGATGGACATATATGTGTGTGTGTGTGTGTCTCTTTCTCTCTCTCCCCCCAGGCCAAAAGTTTGGACACACCTTTTTTCATTCAATGTGTTTTCTTTATTGTCATGACTATTTAGATTGTCACGTCAAAACTATGAATGAACACATGTGGAGTTATGTACTTAACATAAAAAGGTGAAATAACTGTAAACATGTTTTATATTCTAGTTTCTTCAAAAATAGCCACCCTTTGCTCTGATTACGGCTTTGCACACTCTTGGCATTCTCTTGATGAGCTTCAAGAGGTAGTCACCCGAAAGGTTTTCACTTCACAGGTGTGCTTGAAGCTCATTATCAGTATCACATTACAGTCCATGTGCTATCTTATCACAGACTCCATTTAATGGCAGATCAGTGTTTGGCCCACATGATATGCTTTACTTTTACTGAATTAGTCTGCATATGAAATGGGAATTGAGGTGTTGGCTTGAGGAACCGAAATGTATGTGAGGGAATGTTTACATTTCTTTTTGGGGTTTAAATATTCCTGAAATGTAGTTTATATTCATTGATTGAGGAACAAAAAAGCAATAACTTCTTATTGGATGAGGTCAAGCGAGAACTAGAAATGTAATGTTGATGACCACAGTGTATTCCACAAAGCATCTTCTGACTTCTGAACACTTTTGTCTTTAATCAATGATATTATCCAAATTGAATATACATGTATATTATATGTTTGTATCTATATTGTGAGAACAGCCCACACACAAACCAATATACTATCTTTGTGGCATACATACTTAAGGTCTTTTTTCTAAGCGTATCCGCCCCTGCGTGGTTATTTTTAAAAGCATTTTCAAACAAGTGGAGGAGTTCAAGTACCTCAGAGTCTTGTTCACGAGTGAGGGAAGAGTGGATCGTGAGATCGACAGGCGGACCGGTGCGGCGTCTTCAGTAATGCGGACTCTGTATCGAGCCGTTGTGGTGAAGAAGGAGCTGAGCCGGAAGGCAAAGCTCTCAATTTACCGGTCGACCTACGTTCCCATCCTCACCTATGGTCATGATCTTTGGGTTATGACCAAAGAACAAGATCACGGGTACAAGCGGCCGAAATGAGTTTCCTCTGCCGGGTGTTGGGGCTCTCCCTTAGGGATAGGGTGAGAAGATCTGTCATCCGGGAGGAGATCAGAATAAAGTCGCTGCTCCTCCACGTGGAGAAGAACCAGATGAGGTGGTTTGGGCATCTGGTCAGTATGCCACCCTAGGGAGATGTTTAGGGCCCGTCTGACCGGTAGAAGGCCAAGGGGAAAACCCAGGACACGTTGGGAAGACTTTAGCTGTGTCCCGATTCAGGGTCTGCATCCTTCAGAGGACCCGGCCTACGCAGCCTCAGAAGGCTGGACTTTCGGAGGCACCTCCGAAGGATGCGTCACCCGTTAAATGGGATAGTCTATATCCGGGTTGAACAAAGGGGCGCAAAGCATCTTGGGATATGGGAGGCCACAAAGGATAGTCGCGGTACATCCTCCGAAGATACAGGAAAAGGTATGCGCATTTGGAGGAGCCTTCGAATTTGAATGAATTGGGACAGCCTTCGCGTGACTTAAGCAGCCTTCAAATTTGCCCTTCGAAGGATGCAGACCCTGAATTGGGACACAGCTTGTCTCCTGGCTGGCCTGGGAACACCTCGGGATCCCCCAGCAGGAGCTGGACCAAGTGGCTGGGGAGAAGAAAATCTGGGCTTCTCTGCTTTGGCTGCTGCCCCCGCGACCCCACCTCGGATAAGCGGAAGAAGATGGATGGCATTTTCAAACATTTGGTAAAAGGTTTTGTGAAACATTACATACATTTTTCAAAGGGATTTTTTAGTAGTATTTACAAAGTGTTTCAAACAGTTCTAAAGAGAGTTGAAAGTAATTTAGTTGAGGCGTACGACACTCGTGTAATGGTCAAAAATGAGAGATTCAGGGACTGTTTTACAATTTTCCAACAGGTTAGATCAGGGGTCGGGAACCTTTTTGGCTGAGAGAGCCATGAAAGCCAAATATTTAAAAAAAATATTTCCGTGAGAGCCATATAATATTTTTTAACACTGAATACAACTAAATGTGTGCATTTTTAAGTAAGACCAACATTTTTTAGAGTGTCTTATTATTCTTAATAACATTGTTATTCTGAAGCTAACCAATAATAAATAAAATACTTCTCACCATTAATGCAACTTTTTCAACAGGTGCGGTAAAAAAACGGATGGATGGATTAAAATGCATGAGAATGTTTTAGATTTTGACACTGATTACCAGCGGAATTATTCATTACTTATCGTGTTTAAGCAATGTCAGCTAAGATTTATGAGAGAGCCAGATGCAGTCATCAAAAGAGCCACATCTGGCTCGAGAGCCATAGGTTCCCTACCCCTGGGTTAGATAGTCACAATTTACATGTTTGCTCTTTAAATCTTGTCACAGTGCAGTTTTGTTGTATTTGGAGAACACTTAACAGTGTGCAAGTTGTCCCCGAGCCACGCTGTAGTTGTTATATTTGGTCAGAGCAGTTTAATGGCGGGATAAATAAACGACTGTTTGATCAATGGTGATGACGTCATTGTCCCCAGTCAACGTACAGACTTGGCTCGGATGTAATTGACGGTGCCTTTGATGTTTTCTTTGACGGCGGCCGCAGAGTCTGACGGCAGTTTGACCATGTGACTGACCCGCCTGAGGGCCTCTTCCAGTCCGCCTCCCGTCGCGGCCGAGCAGGCCTGGACGAACCATTCCCGATCCCCGCAGATCCTCCTCAGGTTGAAGGCGTCTTTGAGCTCGGTGACTGTCATGGCGCCGGCGGCGTCCTGCTTGTTGGCGAGGACGAGGAGCGGACGCTCCCTCAGATGTTCGCTCCTCAGCGTCTTCTCCAGCTCCTTGCGCGCCTCGTCCAGGCGCTGGCGGTCCGTGCTGTCCACCACGAAGACCACGGCCGCGGTGTCCTGGTGGTAGCCCCCCCAGTGGCGGCGCATCTCCGCCTGGCCGCCCACGTCCCACACGGTCAGGGCGATGTTCTTGCGCTGCCGCTTCACGTCCAGCATTTCCACGTTGAAGCCCACGGTGGGCACGGTGCTGAAGGCCGACTTGTGCTTCAGTTTGTACAGGAGGGTCGACTTGCCCGCGTTGTCCAGACCGAGGAGCAGGACCCGGATCTCGGCTTGTTTGCTCCCCCGCAAGCCCATTCAGAAGACGGCGACAGGTAAACTGTGAAGGCGTTGCTCAACTTTTTACCTGACATGTCGGTAAGGTGTGTTCTTGCTCTGACGTCATGTCATATCCTGAATAGTTGAACCATTAGCTGAGCTGGTAAGGGCAAAGTAACCCTTGGTGACCATAAAATCAATATTTACTTCAACACAGAATCTGCATACTTGCCAACCTTGAGACCTCCGAATTCGGGAGATTGGGGGGGGGGTGGTTAAGGGGGGAAAAGTATATTTATAGCTACAATTCACTGAAATTCAAGTATTTATTATATATATATATATATATATATATATATATATATATATATATATATTCAGTATTTATTTTATATATATATATATATATATATTTATATATATATATATTTATTTATTTATATATATATATATATATATATATATATATATATTTATATAAAAGAAATACCTGAATTTGAACTGAAATTCAAGTATTTCTTATATATGTATATATATATATATATATGTATATATATATATATATATATATATATATATATATACACACACATACATATATATATATATATATATATATATATATATATATATATATATATATATATATATATATATATACATACCGTATTTTCCGCACTATAAGGCGCACCGGATTATTAGCCGCACCTTCAATGAATTACATATTTCATAACTTTGTCCACCAATAAGCCGCCCCGGATTATAAGCCGCGCCTACGCTGCGCTAAAGGGAATGTCAAAAAAACAGTCAGATAGTTCAGTCAAACTTTAATAATATATTGAAAACCAGCGTTCTAACAACTCTGTCCCAAAATGTACGCAAATGTGCAATCACAAACATAGTAAAATTCAAAATGGTGTAGAGCAATAGCAACATAATGTTGCTCGAACGTTAATGTCACAACACACAAAATAAACATAGCGCTCACCTTCTGAAGTTATTCTTCATTCGTAAATCCTTCGAATTCTTCGTCTTCGGTGTCCGAATTGAAAAGTTGCGCAAGCGTGGGATGCAAAATGGCCGGTTCCGTCTCGTCGAAATCATCGGAGTCAGTGTCGCTGTTGTTGTCCAGTAGTTCTGTGAATCCTGCCTTCCGGAAAGCTCGGACCACAGTTGTGACCGAAATATCTGCCCAGGCATTTACGATCCACTGGCAAATGTTGGCGTATGTCGTCCGGCGCTGTCTGCCCGTCTTTGTGAAGGTGTGTTCGCCTTCGGAGCTGTGTGAAAAAAGCCACCCGGCCTCTTCGCGTAAACTTCCCTTAACCACTCGCTCATCTTTTCTTCATCCATCCATCCCTTCGAGTTAGCTTTTATGATGACGCCGGCTGGAAAGGTCTCTTTTGGCAAGGTCTTCCTTTTGAATATCACCATGGGTGGAAGTTAGCATGGCAAGCTAGAACCACAGTGAAGGATGACTTCTCATTCCCTGTGGTGCGAATATTCACCGTACGTGCTCCCGTTCCACAGTGCGGTTCACAGGAATATCAGTTGCTGTGAAATACGGTAGTAATCCGTGTGCGGATGGAGAGATTGCGTCTTTTTATGAACCGGATCCTTGTCGCTTAGTAGGAGCCATTTTGTGGTCTTTACAGATGTAAACAGGAAATGAAACGTACGGTGATATCCGCGCGTTTTTTCTTCTTCTTCCGGGGGCGGGTGGTTGCTTACAGTAGAAGAAGAAGCGCTTCCTGTTCTATGGGGGCGGGTGCTTTCCTTGGCGGTTGCTTGCGTAGAAGAAGAAGCGCTTCCTGTTCTACCGGGAAAAAAGATGGCGGCTGTTTACCGAAGTTGCGAGATCGAAACTTTATGAAAATGAATCGTAATAAAGCGCACCGGGTTATAAGGCGCACTGTCAGCTTTTGAGAAAATGTGTGGTTTTTAGGTGCGCCTTATAGTGCGGAAAATACGGTATATAAGAAATACTTGAATTTCAGTTCAAATTCAGGTATTTCTTTTATATAAATATATATATATATATATATATATATATATATATATATCAGTGACGTGCAGTCAGGGGAGGCAGGTGAGGCGGGGCCTCACGTGCCATCATGGAAAGAAAAAAAAAGTTAAAAAAATAATAATAATAATTAAATGTTATATGTATCCAGTGATTATACTATAAAGTTATTTTCCAATTAACTTCACCAGTTTTAGATTATTTTTTATTCAAAATTGCTGAATTTTCACATTTGCCGTTCAAATATTGAGAAGAGACTTGCGGTGATCAGCAGCCAGTTGAGGCACGTCACTGAGTTGAGCCTCACCATGGATTGCGCAATGACTCGGCTAACTGCTGGCCTGCTGTGCAGTGAGATCGTATTGCTATATGAATTATATTATACATTTCCATAGTTTAATTAGCTGAGGTATATAATGTACAGTGTATTTTGTCAACAACTGTATGTGTGTAACGTATTTCTTGTGCTGAGCAATCATAAAACGGCTGCTAAAGATGCGCTGTGTGAGGCTCGCAGTAATCCCGCCTCCTGGTGGTAGAGGGCGCTAGTGATCTCAGAGATCATTTATGCGACTACTCGGCTGCAGAATAAGTGACAACAAGCAGCAACAGTTAGCAGCGATCGTTTATTTTTTCCTCTCGCCTGGACTTTTAACATGGAGGATTACATATCTAAAATAAAACAGTTTTCTAAACTGGACTTTCAATCGAAGCAGAAGGTAATACTTAAAGGATCATCTCCATCGAGACAGAGAGACTTTTAAAACTGAAGAAAGATAAGGAAGACTTCTATTTTTTCATGTCAACGAGAACATGTGCAATTCTGAATTTTTCAAATCTGACCCAGACCTCTTTTCGTATGTGGATATAAATTGTGCATATTTATACAGTAGTGAAGAGACTCATATGGCCCCCTTCCTGGGTGGATCTCGTGGGAAGGGGAGGTGGGGGGGGGGTAAATAATTTTGCAATGCAGCCTGCAGAAAATGATGGAAAGCGTCACTCTATGTAGCAACTGACAAGATTTTCAATTTGTTTTGTCACGGTTCAATGTATCAGGTAAACCTCGACAAATGGGGCCATATGAATTACCTTCTTACTGTATGCGATGCGACTGCAGTGTGATCTCTCACGCGCCGGTTGCACTCATCCGACCAGAACGTCGTTAAAAAACTGATAATCGTTTGATAATTCCTGGCCAAAATAGATGGTTACAAAATGAGCGGAAAACACGTGTAAATGTTTTAGGAATTCACGTAAATGTTCCTCCACTCATGCTGGCCGACACGCTCTTTGGAGCAGACGTGAAAGGAAAATGTTCCACAAACTACACGAGACAAAATACTTGCCCTGCGCTTTCTTAGTCATTAATTCACTTCACAAAATGTGGACTTTAATTGCTCAGAACCCTTGAAATTGTGTGCCAAGACTAACAGGACTAGATTGAAAGCCATGTTTACTTCGGTAAACACTAAAGTCATGTCTGCACGCAGGTCAGATCGCATTTACCTTAGACATCGACATTTTTGGTAATGTAAACGACGTCAAAAGATTGGATTTGACCAAAAAAACAACATGATCATTTAGCATGTTGATAGAAAGTACCATGCATGGAGTATCACTTTGACAGTCATTGATAAGAACATGAATACCTTGGTGTTTAAGTTTGTCTTTTTTCGGTGACATGTAGGGCTTTTATTGTGAAGGCCGGTCTGACTGGTGTGAAAGAGAGAGCTCTTGAGAGTGGGTGTGTTTGAATGAAAAGTTGTAAGTGTTGGTCGACTTCCTCCCTGCTGAGCTTACCAGATCCCTGCTAGTTTTGAGCGATTTAATACGCACATATTTCTGATGAAAAGCATCACTCTCCACTTGCTTCCTGCACTGACCGTAGCTTTTAGAAAAATGTTAACACCGTCAGTCGTTCAAACAAAAAAACCAAAAAAAAACCTTGCTTTCTTCTTGCCTTCTCATTTTTCTGCTCCACTTGTTAGCTGTGCTTTATCTTTATAAAAATCTAATAACCGCACCTAAAAGTTTGATTCGGTTGGTCTACTGCAGGGGTTCGGGAACCTTTTTGTCTGAGTGAGCCATGAAAGCCAAATATTTTAAAATGTATTTCCGTGAGAGCCATATACTATTTTTTAACACTGAATACAACTAAATGCGTGCATTTTTAAGTAAGACCAACATTTTTAGAGTAAAATAAGTCTCTTATTCTTTTCATTAACATTGTTATTCTGAGGCTAATAAATAAAATACTTCTTACCATTAATGCCACTTCTCAGTAGAAAATGGATGGATGGATTAAAATGCATGAGAATGTTTTATATTTTGAACGTTATTTTTAACACTGTGATTACCAGCGGAATTATTCATTACTTATCATGTTAAACAATGTCAGCTAAGATTTATCTAAGAGCCAGATGCAGTCATCAAAAGAGCCACATCTGGCTCAAGAGCCATAGGTTCCCTACCCCTGGTCTACTGGAATCAAGTCTGCGCATCAATTTTGAAGCGCACAGATTAGGACAAGAAAAACATTTTTAAATACAAGAAAAACCTTTTTTATTTTTTTAAAATTTATTTATTTTTATTATGAAACATTTTGGGGCGCCCATGTTTGTAATATTTAGTCCGCCTGGTCCAGGGGTCTGATGAGCTGGCACACAGGAAAATCCTCCCAGTGGAAATAGAAATGGTCAAATCTAGACTGTTAATATTGTAAAGCCTTTCACTATACATGCAATTTTTACGTTCCAAACAGTCGTACTAATGTAAAAAAATAATTACGGTAATGACAGTATAATATTTAAAAATAAATAAGCCTGCTTCAACTTCTACGCTTTTCGACAAGCATGCAGAGGAAGGATGACTGTCACATGAGCAATGTTGTACTGAGACATGTTGAACTGCTTCACATGGAAAGTGCGGTGATATATTAGTTAGTAATTTAGGTCGCATTAAGTGCCATCTATGGTCATAACATTATTTTCACTGGTAACCCTGATATCATTCTACATGCTTACTAAACTGAAGTCTTGCAAGACATCAAGTGCAGTAATGGTGAGGTTTTATGGAGGCCATATGTTCTCCCCAAACATTTGAACAGGCGTTTAAATACTGGTGTCCCACAATTGGAGTGTAGGGGTGTCTTAAGTGGTCAACACTGTAAGCCATCCCTTGGGGGCCATCCCTGTATACCAGGAGTGCTCACACTTTTTCTGCAGGCGAGCTACTTTTCAATTGATCAAGTCGTGGGGATCTACCTCATTCATATATATAATTTATATTTACTTATTTATGAAATATATGTTTTTGTTAACATGTTAAAGGTGTTTAATGATAATGCAAGCATGTTTAACACATATTGTTAATACATTAAAGGTGTTTAATGATAATACAAGTATGTTTAATACATATAGTTAATATTGTTAACAAGTTAAAGGTGTTTAAAGATAATGCAAGCATGTTTAACACATATAGTTAATATTGTTAACAAGTTAAAGGTGGTTAAAAATAATACAAGCATGTTTAACACAAATAGTTAATATTGTTAACAACTTAAAGGTGGTTAAGTATAAAACAAGCATGTTTAACACATATAGTTAATATTGTTAACAACTTAAAGGTGGTTAAAGATAATACAAGCATGTTTAACACATATAGTTAATATTGTTAACAACTTAAAGGTGCTTAAAGATAATACAAGCATGTTTAACATATATAGTTAATATTGTTAACAAGTTAAAGGTGGTTAAAGATAATACAAGCATGTTTAACACATATAGATTCCTTTCTTTCACGAAGACAAGAATATAAGTTGGTGTATTATCTGATTCTGATGACTTGCATTGATTGGAATCAGACAGTGGTGATGATAACGTCCGCATTTTCGAATGGAGGAGAAAAAAAGTCCTCTTTTCTGTCCAATACCACATGAAAGTGGTTGGTTTTTGGCATCTTATTTGTCCAGCTTCCGTACTCCTTTGTATACGCTTTACAAGAAATACATTGTCGGCAAACTCCGTAGCTTGCTAGCTTGTGCACGCCAGCTTTCTGAGACTCTTATTTTGGTAGCGCAGGCAGGATGAAGCAGAGCTTTTATTGTGCAACTGTGCAGTCGGTCTTTGGAGTTTTGACGACAGGTACGGCGCCAGAGTCTGTTGAAATAAAGTGTTTTTCGCCTTCCAGTCGGTAATTTTAATGAGCTGGCAGCAGCCAGCGTCATCTCAGAAGACCCTCGGGTGCCGTGAATGTCAATCAAGTGACGAAAGTGACGTCATAGTGAAGATTTATGATTGCTCAATTTTAGGACTATTTTTTTAATGCCTGGCGAGTGATCGACTGACACACCCTCCGAGATCGACCGGTAGATCGCGATCGACGTAATGAGCACCCCTGCTGTATACGATCAGAACAGACATGCTTTCTGAAGTCATTACATTTGATAACTGATCGTGTGAAATGGTTTTGTCACTGGAATAGTACTTTCTTATTCCATCCATCCATTTTCTACCTCTTATTCCCTTTGGGGTCGCTGATGCCTATTTCAGCTACAATCGGGCGGAAGGCGGCGTACACCCTGGACAAGTCGCCACCTCATCACAGGGCCAACACAGATAGACAGACAACATTCACACTCACATTCACACACGAGGGCCCATTTTAGTGTTGCCAATCAACCTATCCCCAGGTGCATGTCTTTGGAAAAATACTTTAGTCCTGGAAAGTACAAATGAAATATTACCACAACTTAATTGGTTCTGTGACGGCGGTCTTGACTCAAAATCAAAGTCTCCGATTGAAATGAATTAAAATCAGTTTCATTGGTGCTTTCACCCCCAAAACGGCACAATTCGGACATGTAAAAGTCCTTTCAAAAAGAAAAATTTTAGATAAGAAATATATCAAAACAATAGAAATATAACCACTACAGTAGTTTATGGTGGAATGTAGTAATATACCGCATCTACCTTGGAGCTACTTCTTCTTCAAACACACCATCAGCAGCTTTTTGGATTTTCATTTGCCGTTTAGATTTTTTATTTTAACATACTTGGATGGGGGGCTTCACGGTGGCAGAGGGGTTAGTGCTCCAAAGACATGCACCTGGGGATAAGTTGATTGGCAACACTAAATTGGCCCTAGTGTGTGGATGTGAGTGTGAATGTTGTCTGTCTATCTGTGTTGGCCCTACGATGAGGTGGCGACTTGTCCAGGGTGTACCCCGCCTTCCGCCCGATTGTAGCTGAGATAGGCTCCAGCGCCCCCCGCGACCCCAAAGGGAATAAGCGGTAGAAAATGGATGGATGGATGGATACTTGGATGGCGCTAGACTCATTCTGCTTCAGTAGACTCACAGTGATACTACTGGGTCATGTTTATGATGATTTACAAACCCCGTTTCCATATGAGTTGGGAAATTGTGTTAGATGTAAATATAAACGGAATACAATGATTTGCAAATCCTTTTCAACGCATATTCAATTGAATGCACTACAAAGACAAGATATTTGATGTTCAAACTCATAAACTTTATTATTTTTTTGCAAATAATAATTAACTTAGAATTTCATGGCTGTAACATGTGCCAAAGTATTTGGGAAAGGGCATGTTCACCACTGTGTTACATCACCTTTTCTTTTAACAACACTCAAACGATTGGGAACTGAGGAAACTAATTGTCTGCGAGGAGGTGGCGACTTGTCCAGGGTGTACCCCTCCTTCCGCCCGATTGTAGCTGAGATAGGCTCCAGCGCCCCCGCGACCCCAAAGGGAATAAGCGGTAGAAAACGGATGGATGGATGGATGGAAACTAATTGTTGAAGCTTTGAAAGTGGAATTCTTTCCCATTCTTGTTTTATGTAGAGCTTCAGTCGTTCAACAGTCCGGGGTCTCCGCTGTCGTATTTTACACATCATAATGCGCCACACATTTTCGATGGGGGACAGGTCTGGATTGCAGCCGGGCCAGGAAAGTACCCGCACTCTTTTTTTACGAAGCCACGCTGTTGTAACACGTGCTGAATGTGGCTTGGCATTGTCTTGCTGAAATAAGCAGGGGCGTCCATGAAAAAGACGGCGCTTAGATGGCAGCATATGTTGTTCCAAAACCTGTATGTACCTTTCAGCATTAATGGTGCCTTCACAGATGTGTAAGTTACCCATGCCTTGGGCACTAATGCACCCCCATACCATCACAGATGCTGGCTTTTGAACTTTGCGTCGATAACAGTCTGGATGGTTCGCTTCCCCTTTGGTCCGGATGACACGATGTCGAATATTTCCAAAAATAATTTGAAATGTGGACTCGTCAGACAACAGAACACTTTTCCACTTTGCATGAGTCCATCTTAGATGATCTCGGGCCCAGAGAAGCCGGCGGCGTTTCTGGATTTTGTTGATAAATGGCTTTCGCTTTGCATAGTAGAGCTTTAACTTGCACTTACAGATGTAGCGACCAACTGTATTTAGTGACAGTGGTTTTCTGAAGTGTTCCTGAGCCCATGTGGTGATATCCTTTAGAGATTGATGTCGGTTTTTGATACAGTGCCGTCTGAGGGATCGAAGGTCACGGTCATTCAATGTTGGTTTCTGGCCATGCCGCTTACGTGGAGTGATTTCTCCAGATTCTCTGAACCTTTTGATGATATTATGGACCGTAGATGTTGAAATCCCTAAATTTCTTGCAATTGCACTTTGAGAAACGTTGTTCTTAAACTGTTTGACTATTTGCTCACGCAGTTGTGGACAAAGTTGTGTACCTCGCCCCATCCTTTCTTGTGAAAGACTTAGCATTTTTGGAAAGCTGTTTTTATACCCAATCATGGCACCCACCTGTTCCCAATTAGCCTGCACACCTGTGGGATGTTCCAAATAAGTGTTTGATGAGCATTCCTCAACTTTATCAGTATTTATTGCCACCTTTCCCAACTTCTTTGTCACGTGTTGCTGGCATCAAATTCTAAAGTTAATGATTATTTGCAAAAAAAAAAAAGTTTATCAGTTTGAACATCAAATATGTTGTCTTTGTAGCATATTCAACTGAATATGGGTTGAAAATGATTTGCAAATCATTGTATTCTGTTTATATCTACATCTAAAACAATTTCCCAACTCATATGGAAACAGGGTTTGTATTTCTTTTAATTCAATGAATATCATTTGCTTCCTTTTAACACTCACTCTCTTCCTTCCCCCGGTTGAAAAACAAAGTTATGTTTTTAGAAACTAATGCTGGCGGGTAAGACCAGATGTTTTAATGGGGGTGACTTTGGCATTAGCTACACCAACTCATGGCATGTTTGCTTGCAACTTACAGCATAACAATTTGTCGAGACAGCTCTTACCTCAAAACCCTTAAGTTGGGGCAATCTTGAACTGAGGTAGCAGTAATTAGGCATATTGGAAAAATGAGGGACAGAATTTTTTTTTTACACTTCTAAGGCATTTATGGTCCATGTGTTCATTGCATTGTCATGTTCTAGTGACTAGTGATGTAACTAATTACATACTACCTTTGTGACAGGTGTGACAATGAGCTGTTTTTATACTCCATTGAACCTTTTCACAAATCATCTCAGCCTCGTCATGACCGTGGTATGCAAGGAATACAAAAGCAGAAGTTATCAATCCTTTGTTGTCTAAATATGTATAAATAGACTTCAACATGTCCAAAGCGGTCCTGAAATGTGTGGCATTTATTAGTGAGTGAACGGGTGTGTGTGTGCACAGAGCATAAAAAGTTGGAGAAGAATATAAATGTATTTTACTTGTGTAATTACAATCAAGTTCAACAACATTTAGGCGTGTACTAACCTCAGACACATGACAAGAAAATAATTTTCCTGGGAATGTCCACGCCCTTAAAAAAAAGAACACTTCACAGTTTTATTCAACTTGAAGGGGAAAAGAATCCCATAGGAAATGTTCAATAACTTTGACCATTTTCAAACAAAGTATATTCCAGTTTCTTAAACGGTCTGCAATTAAGCAACTTTGACCCTCTGAAGACTTTCTGAACAACTTGTTATTGACACCATCCCTACAGTCCACATCCAGATGAACTTCAAAGTAAATGTGCCAACAAAGATAAATAAATAAATAAACATGAAGGTGTTTACCTGAACACAGTATAGCTGTCTTCAGTGTAAACAACCACTCAATAATAAGCTCCGTGGTGGAATAAACAAGCGGATGTTTTCCAAAACTGAGCTCCTTTCCGCTTCCCCCTCAGGCTTCATGTTCTCCTTGGTGAACAATGACCATGTCAATGTCTCACATAACAAAATCAATAAATGTCATCCAGCCACTCTTGGATCTGTAAAAGGGCGCAGCTCGACGCACTTATTGATGACAAATCCGAAGGAAACACAAATTGTGTTCATCTTCGCTTGATTCAATTGCTGCTGCTGAACGTGCATCAAGTTCTGGTCCGTATCTCTTTGGGCTTCACCCACACGCCACCTGTGGGGTTGTCCATGACATACACCAGCCCCTCTGTGGTGTCCCGGCGGCAGCCCGCCGGTCTCTGTGCCGGCTTTCGGCCGACCGCCCTCTGGATGCAGACGACATGGCCCTGAGAAACAGAGGACGACAAATCCACCGTGCCAAAACGCTGGAAAATCACTCGAGCGTCTGCTGGGGTTTTAGAACCTTGCTGACCCATAATTGATGAATCCCAACTTGTCCGAAGACTCCAAAAAGCTATTTCAGCCTTGTTAGGTTTGGCTGCCTTCTTTTAAAGGTGGTGTCTTTGACTCACTAATGAAGGCTCACTTCCAGAAAAGATTGCACTGAAGTGTTCCCGGCAAGCACTAGTGTGACGCTGTTGCTTTTATGGTCACCAGACACTTGAATGTTCAAAGCGGTCTCTGGTTTTGGTCTCGTCCGGACTATTCTGAGTCCGTCCACCTGGTACAAGCTGTCACTTGGACGTGCACGGATGAAGAGGTGTTGGGTTACCTTGCTTATGTGTGCCTTGCTGACGTTGTTTATGGTCAGGCAGACAGTCACCACTGTTAATGCTGTTCTATTAACTCCATTCAATACTCCGGAAGCCGTTCTCTACTTCTACTGTGCATCAATCTGTGCCTATATATGGAGAAGCAAGGTTGGAGGAAGAATGCTTATTACTGTACATGCTTGAGCTTGGCGGTGGGTTTAGTCTACAAAATGTAAAAAATCTGGGGCCAAGTCAATATGAATTGTCATCAACCTGTGTGTGTGTGTGTGTGTGTGTGTGTGTGTGTGTGTCTGTGTGTGTGCATGCAACCCCCTGACATAGTTCTTATCAACTCCACAAGATAGCGGCAGCTGAATTCGGGCATGTGATTTGAACTTAATGAAAAAGACTGAAAATAAGCCAGGGATCTGGGGGCCACAGGTCCCCAGCCAGGTCCAGGGTGGTGCCCCGGTGGGGGGGACAACCAATGGTGACTCATCATAGTAAACAACCAACCAATCATGGGTATTCTTATACGTAAACCAACCGATCGTCATAGATGTTTCCCGTACAGTTTGTCCCCTGCCCGTGGAGTTGTTTCGCAACCTAGCTTCCATTTTGAACTTCATAATTTTTAATGGAAAGCCATAATTTTTACCACTGGATGATCAAAAATCGTACTCATTACGGGAAAAGATAGTACTTTATTGATTCTTTCAGGAGAGTTCCCTCTGGGAAAATTAAAACCGTAGTTGTTGGCAGGTATGGCAAAGAGACGAGACGGATCAAGAGTTGAACACACATTGTATGTCGGAAAAAACAAAGGAAAACTGAAAATATTTTTACAGAGATAAAAAAGACGGATTTCCGACTATAGAGGGAAAAATCCCATGCCTGTGCATTTGAATTCTCATCATGAGTGGTCAATGTTGGGTGAGCGGTCTGTTCTATTCCAACATTGGTTCTGTTGCTGCTGCTGTGTGTTTTAATCACCACGCAGTTAAAGAAGTCTTTGTTTTTCTTTTCACTTTCTAATGCATACAGAAATCTTCATTAAAGTTAAAGTTTTAGGTAAATGCCCCCCACCTATAAATAAAGTGTTCATGGTAGTCCTGTTTTTTTTTATACCGAATGATGGGTTCTCTCAAAATGAAGTGATAAGTATGTATTTTATTGTAAAAACAAAAGAACAAGAAAAATGACTGTACAGTACACAGACTTGGCAATCTGCTCGACCACCAAATAAAAACAACGTAATAAATAAGGCATATAAGGTAAAGTTTGGAACAAAAACAAACAATGCTTTGGCTTCTTTCACAAAAGAG